>NW_004955454.1:6559522-6564264 GCF_000276665.1 Chinchilla lanigera | reverse complement strand
GGCACCATTCTCAGCCCTGTGTCCCACCTTCTCGTTTTACAAGGGGGCAGACAGAACCAGAGCGGGGAAAGCACCTGCCTAAGGTCACACACAGGCAGTGCTGAAAGCAGAACACAGCTGTCCTTGATGCCTGGCAACTGCTCCCTCCTCAGGTGCCTATTCCTGAGCCATCTACTGGACTGTGGGACTCCTGGGGTGGGGCTGCCCCCTGCAGTGATCTTCACCTCAGGGACTTTCCCTGCAGGGGAGAACCACCACTCACTGGAGGACACTATTCCCTGGGCTCTAGCAGTGTGCAGAGGAGTTGGGGTCTGGGTGCAAGATGCCACCTGCCCGAGCTCTAATCCCTTTAGCTGTGAACAAGGGGTAGGACCACATAGGATGACAGGGACCCAAGGCAGTGCCTGGGACACACACGGCCAAGGGAAACTGTTGTTAAAAGCCTGCCCAAGAAGGAAGCTAGCCCTTCCTGGAGTCCGTGTCACGGGCCAGGGGTATTGGAACAAGTCCTGTCCTGGGTTAACTCGGGGCAACCGGCAAACCGGAGGTGAGGATCCAGGGCAAAGTGGCTCAGGAACCCCGTGGAATGCAGCCCGGCTGAACGCCCCACGAAGGCCACAGAGGACAGCAGTTCAGCAGCAGCAGAAAGCGGAGAGGGTGGCAGCGCTCAGACCGCAGGGACAGCACGTGTGCGCACGCGCAGCAGCCCGAGGACCCGCGCTGCGGCTGCGGTTTGAGGACGTGCGAAGCGAGCGCCGGTGCGATGGAATCTCTCTGGGGCTGAGCAGCTCACTTCTGGAGCTGGGACCGGAAGCCAGGCTGTCCTCGTCCTGCCAGCTGTCCCCTGTCTCGTCACTTCTTCCCTGAGCCACAGCCACTCCCCCGGCCTCGGTGCCTCTGTGCAGACATCACGGGCGCCTAATGCGTATTCGCAGGGCAGTGACTGAACGTCCTGAGCCCACCGCTGGAATGTCCTGGGTCCCCTCCGGGTAACCACCCAGAAAGCCTTCCTCCCACCCAGCGCGGGACGAAGCCGTCGTCTGGGGCTGCTCCCTGTCTCTCACCGGCTTGCAAATTCCTTTCGGCCAGGCGCCTGGCGGAGGCTGACGCTGACTGACCACTAGGAGTGCGGTCTGGGAAGGGCCCCTCGCAGGCCCGCCCTTTAGATGTGGAGCTGCAGCTGCAACAGGCCGTTTCCCAAACCAGTGTGCCGCAGAGGCAGCCTTGCCCAGGCCCTGCATGCGAGGCGGGCCTAGGGTGGTCTGCCCTGGAAGCCGATCCCGGGGTGCAGGGAAGCGAAATTAGTTTACAAGACAGGAAGATGGGAACAGGAAGGAGAATCGATGCTGCAAAAGGATCCCCAGAGCTCCTTTAGAACACGGATCTTGCGCATGCACAGTGTTGGGGGTGGGACCCGGGACCCCACCTGTGCGAGCTAGGTGCTCTAACCAGCCCTTCCAGGATGTCTTGTAAATAGTACCCTTTGTGAATAGTTCCTAAGCTTAGGGTGAGGAAAACTTTTATAAGTATGACATGAAGTCCAGAAGCCATAAAGGATCAATGATGATTCCTTTTTTTCTTTTTTTTTTTTTTAGATTGGATCTTGCTATGTTGCTCAGGCTGGTCTTAAACTCAGACTCAAGTGATCCTCCTGGCTCAGCCTCCCAAGTAGCTGAGAATGCAGATTCGGGCCAGCGTGTCTGACTAGGATCAATAAATTTCATTGCATACGATTAAAACTACTTGAATGCAAAATAATAATAACAGCACATACCCCAATAACACTTATTTCATCCCAGACACTACTGCGCATTAGCTCATTTTATGATAAGAATCCTATGCAGCCAGGTGTGGTGGTGCACGCCTTTAATCACAACCCTCAGGAGGCTGAAGCAGGAAGATCATTGCGAATTTGAAGCCAGCCTGGGCTACAAAGTGAGCTCAAGACCAGCCTGAACTGCATAGCGAGACCTTGTCTCAAAAAGACAAAAAAACAAAAACCAACCCCCGCCCCCGCAAAAAAAACCAACAAAAAAAACCAAGATGCCTATGCAGTCCATAGTGGGAACTGTCCATTGGAGTCATGAAAAATATTGCTAAAAATCACATAACAATGTTAAAAGTACGATCTTGTGGGGCAACACTACGATTTCTCTAGAGCCCTGGGTTGGACTTGCCTGCTTTAAATCACCTCCGGATGACTTGTAACAACCTAATACAACGTCAGTTGTATTAGGAGTGGGTCAGGAGTGATGTCAGGAGTGGGTCCACTGTGTTGTTTTAGGAAATAATGACTAGGAAAGAAAGGTCTGTATTTGTCAGGTACAGATGAGATTTTTTTCTCCTGAATATTTTCAGTCGCTGTTGATTGAATGAGTGGATTTGAAACCCAAAGACGCGAACGCGCAGGCAGAGAGGGCTGGACATAGCTAGAGTGGCCGTTGAGGGCGGGGGCACAGAGAGAAGGCTTTCCTCAGCGCGTGACAGCCTCCCGGCGGCGATTAAATGGAACGGGACAAAGGGTGGACTGCAGATGAGAGGGTCAGAGGCGAGGAAGCCACGTTAGGGTCGGAGACGGAGGCCCAGCAGGGGCCGCGAGCATGGACGTGGCGCCAGGACAGAAGGCCGCAGAACCGGCAGGACAAGTGGATGAGTGGGCGCCGCGCAGGGCGAGGGGAGAGGCCGGGAACAGCACCTGTGCTTCTGGCTGGGCGACGCCGCCTGTGCATTCCATTCCAGAGTCTCACCCTCAGCACTGTGGCCCCCGAGCAGTCAGTTTATGAGCAACTTTCCAGGAACGCAGCGCTTGTGTCAGGCAAGGGAGTCTGGTAACCTGCCTGGATGCGTCTGCCCGTACCAGTTGCAGCAGTCTGCTGTTGCTGCGCCAGGGCATTTCAAAACCTGCCAGGGGCCATGGCCTCTCCTGACTGATGCTCCCTGCTGAGCTGCACCCAGGACAGTGCCGTTTTCAAGCAAGGTTATAGGGAGAAGGGAGAGAAAATCAGATCACGGCAAATGATGCCTCTTTTCCAAGTGGTCCCTTGGTCTCTGGACTTCGGGCCCCTTCACCTAGCATCGCAGGTAAAAGTAGTCCTGTCACGCAGGCCTGCTCTGCACACACCAGCCTTCCGATGCCCTGAAGATTACGACAACTGGCTGCTCAGGTCCACATTTACGGGGAGGTAATAGCTGGCAGGGTGGGACATGATTTGGTCCTTGATTTTTAAATCGTTTGTTTGATATGGTGTCTCACTATGTTGTCTGGGCTGGTTTTGAACTCCTCAAGTAATCCCTCTGCTCCGGTCTTCCCAGTAGCTGGGACTATAGCCACCTACTTCCATGCCTGTCTCAGATCCTTGGTTTTTGAGCTCTAAAAATAAAATCAGTTTTGTTGATATACCCCCACCGCAACATCCTGTGCACGGTGGTCTATTTTTTTTTTTTTTTAGACAGGGTCTCACTATGCAGTTCAGGCTGGACTTGAGCTCACTTTGTAGCCCAGGCTGGTCTTGAACTCGCAACGATCCTCCTGCCTCAGCCTCCCGAGTGCTGGAGTGACAGGCGTGCGCCACCACACCCGGCCTGTGCACTGTTCTTGCTAAGCAAATTCTGCACCACTGAGAGCTACACCCCTGGTCCTTTCTCCTACTCTGGAATCCAACCCAGGATACTGCACTGTGTTTAGCGGTCATGTCCCCTTAGGGATCTCTGATCTATTGTGGTTTCTTTTGTGGTTTTTTGTATTTATTTTTCATGGCCTTAACACTTGGTTCAGTATTTTATAGAATGTCCTTCAATTTGTCTGGTGTTTTCCTCACGATTAGATTATTTTTTTTGTACCAGGAATTAAACTCAGGACCTTGTGCTTGCCGGGCAGGTGCTTATGCCACTGCGTTATATCCCCAGCTCACGATTAGATTGGGTGGCATAGGTTTTGGGAAAGAACACCGCCAGGGTGAAGGGCCCTTTCATCATATCATATCAGAAGATGCATGTTTTTAACACGACTTATCACGGGCCATGTTGACGTGGGTCATTTGGCCGAGGTTGTATTTTCCAAGTGTCATGCTTTGGATGTCGTTTGTCCCTCAACTCACGTAGAAGCTTCACTCCCGAGAGTAACAGGATTGAAAGGTGGTGGGAGTTTTAAGAGGCCGGGCCTGGTGGGAGGGTGGTTGGGTCATGACTGCCCTTGTGAAGGGTTTAGTGCTGGTCTTGCAGAGTGGGTTGGGTCTCACAGAAATGGGTTCATTCCTAAGAGAGCATGTTGTTATACACAAGTGTGCCTGGCCCGTCTCCTGTCTCTTGCTTCTTCTCTCACCATGTGAAACTGCTGCCTCCACCCACGCGCTCCCACCATGTGATGCTGTCTGCTACAAGATCCTTACCGGAAGCTGATGCCAGTGCCTTCCTTTGGACCTCCACAGTGCAGAACTCAATAAACCTCTTTCCTTTACAAAGTGCTCAGCCTCAGGGATTTTGTTATAGCAACACAAAACAGACTAAGCCCAGCAAGCTTTTCCACTGTGAAGTTAACCCCTCCCACTCTACTCTTTGGAATCAACTCACTAAGTCCAGCCCACACTCAAGGGGCATAGACTTCTTTTTTTTTAAAAAAAAATACCATTGTCTAATACCATTATCATTTCTAAAAATATTCACAATAATTGCTGACTACCAATAAATATCTAGTCAGCAGTTGAGGTTCTGTTCTTTTTTGCTTTTTTTTTTTTTTTTTTTTT
>NW_004955454.1:6543873-6555457 GCF_000276665.1 Chinchilla lanigera | reverse complement strand
ATTTTCCAAACATGAAAGTAGTAGAAATCACAACAAAAATGATTAATAGATGTCAGACATCTTAAACTTCTCCTACAGGAAAAAGTCTTCATTTGATCTTAGCCAAAAAGTCATTGAAATCTTCTTAAAAGAAAAGATATATTACAAGTATTATAACTTTATATTCTGAACAAAGCAACATACTTCGTGCCTATTAAGCACATTTATGACCCCAATTTTCTAAAATAAAACAAAGTACTTTTATATTTGCACAGGGGAAAAGTGGAAGGTCAGACACTAAAACTTTAGCTGTGTAGGCTGTGGCTGCTGGATAATGCCTGGTCCACCACTGGGGTGACCTCAGGCAAGTCAGCCTTTCTGCCTTGGTTTGCTCATGTGTACCCTGAAAATAATGGTACAGCCTTCTGACAGGGCAGTTGTGAGGACTTACTGGGTTGAAGTGTGCAAGTGCTTACAGCAGTGCCTGGTACTAGTAAGTGCTCAATAAAAAATCGTGGTGTTGGTATTATTACCCTCTGTCCCACAGAGGGGCGTTTCCACGGTGTCTGCCAGGGTACCACGGGCTGTACTGAGAACACAGTGACACAGAGGGACACTGACACTGACAGGCTCAGCAGGCATAAGGAGTGGACAAGGAGAACTAAGTCAGGCAAAACACTGAATAAGGGCAGTGCCCATTATCTACGTCACACAGAACCAAGGAGATGCTGTGGGCAGAGTCCCCGGCGTACGAGGCCTTGGCCTATACTCTTTTAACTTCAAAAAGCCGTGGGCGTTCAGCAGAAAACACTTGCATTTGTGACTTCTGCTCCTTTCCCGGCGGGCACCGGGAAATGCTGCGCGCACTCACTCACCAGGCAGCGGCTGTGCCGCTGAGCTACATCCCCGGCCCTGGGCGCACGCACTCAGAGGCCCTGCCCACCCCAGCAAGGCGCGGCATTGCTAAGCTCTCCCACTCTGAAGCTTGCGTAAATCCAGGGCCTTTTTTCCCCTTAAGACAGAGCCTCTCATGTTGCCTAGGCTGGCTTTCAATTCATGACCTTCTTGCCTCAGCCTCCTGAATATTCAGCGTCTTTTGGACTTACTGATATTTCAACTTAAAAGATGCGTTTTTGAACATGAAACCTCATGCTAAGCAGAGAAGCATCTGAATACGTCATAAACCCAAGAAGCCCCAGAGAGACTCAGGATGGGTCAAAGCAGGGCCAAGTGAGAGTCCTGCTTCTCTTGGCACTGGCTGACACTGCACGGGGGAGAATTTATAATATCAGTCAGGGTGGTCACGAACAATTCAAGTCCTCAACCCTCCGCGGTAGGCAGTACCCGCGACAGAGCCCAGGGCCTGGACACCAGTGCTCTACGGGGAGCCACGGCCCATCCCTAAGGGCTCACAGGAAGGAGCGCTTGGGAGCCTGAATCTCTGAGAGCAGAGCTGACTCCAAGAGTGGGTGTGGGCCAGGGGCACTGCTGACTGGGGCGAGTGGTGGTCAGTTAGAAGCCAGAGGATCAGGGCCAAGGATATAGCTCAGTGGCACACGCACCTGCCTGGCAAGTGCGAGGTCCTGAGTTTGATTCCTGGTAGCAAAAAAAAAAAAAAGGAAGCCAGAGGACCAAAGGACTTTCCCTGATGGAGCCCCTCTGCTCCAACGTTGTGGTTCCGCTTTACAGGACCTTTACTCCCTCCCGCTTCTCCTCCACCCTCTTCTTCCCCTACCCCCTATCTCAGGTGGTGCTGGGGATCAAACCCAGGACGCAGCACAAGCCCAGCAAGTGACCACCCTGAGCCATATCCCCGGCCCTAAACCTTTCATCACACAAAGTGAGCTGTTCTTTGCAGCCCTGGCTCGCCTGTGTAGGTGGGAGGTCCCCTCCAGAGATAATCTCTCATGTAAACACGTTGCACAAGCGCCCGCAGATCAATTTTTCTGACAAGAAATGAGCTCATGAGTGGGTGGGGAAAGAGAACCGCTCGCGTGGGGACCTAGGCGCTGACCCCTCGCTGAGATCGGTGAGCACGCGTGTGCGGATGCGTGGGCGGCGCTCTGCTGGTGACCTGCTCCTCGCGTGCCCAAGGCAGTTCCCACGCCTGGCCGCTCCTCGGAGGTTTTCACTCGCCGCAGGTTTTCACTCGCCGCAGGTTTTCACTCGCCGCCCAGCGCACCAGGGGTGAGCGGCAGGACCTCCGGGTCCACAGCCCCGCTCTCCCCACTCGTTGCCCCGACTCTTCCCGGTGTGAGGCAGCTGGCAGCAGGTTCCAAGACGGCCGGAGAGGCTGCCTGAGCTTGCCCCGTCGGCAGCCTGGGTTCCTGCCCTGTGAGCTGTGGGGATCTGGCCACAGGCCACCTGCTGGAGCGAGCTCACCATGACTCAGCCTGGGCTGAGAGAGACGAAGCAAACCGGATCATCAGTTGAATCTGACTCTAGTTAGTCATTCCAGGTGCTCCTAACCTACAGTGAGCTGCTGGCAGCAGTTATCTATGAAGGGTAGAATTAAAGGCATTTGTGTAGTTTTTCTTCAAACGGTTCATGGTGCCCAGGCTGCCTTTGAACTGGTGAGCTAAATAAAGTGATCTTCCTTCTGCAGCCCCTGGGCAGCTGTGATTATAAGTGTGCACCACTACACCTGATTTAAGGGAAACTTAAAATCCTTTTTGCTGCATTTCTACAGTGTTTGAAAACTTTGTGTTTTTTGTTTGTTTGTTTGTTTTTGTTTTTTTGGGTTTGTTTGTTTTTTGTTTTTTGTTTTTTTTTTTTTTTGGTCTTTTTGAGACAGGGCCTCGCTGTGTGGCTTCAGCTGGACTTGAGCTCACTCTGTAGCTCAGGCTGGCCTCAAATTCGCAATGATCCTCCTGCCTCAGCCTCCCGAGTGCTGGTTCCCACGAGATGATGGCTGCTGCTTGAGGTGTGGGGGGGTGCAGTCTCAGTTCTGTGAATCCAAAGTGACTGCAGATTTTGGGCAACGACTGGAGACTTCTGGAGTCGTTGCCCAAAATCTGCAGCCATCATCTCGTGGGAACCAGATTGTCCCCAACAGCAATAAGGACTTCTCTGGAGCCGCCTTTTACAGTCAGAACTGAAACAATAAACAGACTGCAGCTCATCCCAGCAGCTCCACAAAAGCTTGGCTTCTCCTTCATCCACCCGCCAGTCTGATCTCCTCCATCTAAGTGGAGCCTTCGGGCAAGCGCAGATTGTATAAAGCCAAGACGGTGGGAGAGTGAAAAGTCGCGGCCCAGGGCTGGGATCTGCATGCGTGCCAACATTAGAATAAACACACAAATGCGCGTGAACCCAAGGTAATTTAAGCACCTAATCTAGTCAGTTTCAGAGCTTTGCTGGAGCTGGGTGCCACCTTCCCTAAGCTATGTCTGTCTTACGCCTGGATCCTCTTACACTTAGCCTTGTTGGTGATCGAGAGTACTTTGACAGGGCGCGCACTCAGCTCGGTTCTCCTGGTCCTCCTGAGCGGCCCTGAAGACCGGGAGGACCTGCTAGCTTCAGGACAGAACAGCCAATAACGCATTTTTTTGGCAAGGAGGAAAAAAGGGAATCATATTAAAATAAATAGATAAGACACAAATCTTAAAAGTATTGCCTCCTCAGTTAACCTGTCAGTGGATCTCAAAAGCCTTAAAAATGTGCTTTCCATCTGAAGCAGCAGGTCCATTTTAGAAATCTGTCCTAGAAAAACAGGCAGAAATGTGTGCAAATATTTATGTTTAAGAATGCTCATTATGGTAATTTTATTTTTTTATTTTTTATTTTATTTTATTTTATTTTGTCTTTCTGAGACAAGGTCTCACTATGCAGTTCAGGCTGGCCCTGAGCTAACTTTGTAGCCCAGGCTGGCCTTGAACTTGCAAGGATCCTCCTGCCTCAGCCTCCCAAATGCTGGGATTGCAGGCATGCACCACCACACCCGGCTCATTATGGTAATTTTAGAATAGCGGAAATAGCATAAGTAACCATAGGGGATTGGTCAAATAAATTAGGGTAAAATCGTAATATGGGATATTGCCTATTTGATTTTATTGTTTATTTGGGACTGGAGTGGTCCTAGATGCACATACTGAGCTATACTTCTGGCCTGCCTAGTTATAAATGATACTATATAAGATTTATGATGACATGGGTGATGTACAGTTTTTTAAGGTACTGGGGATTGAACCCAGGGAACACTGAGCTAGACCCCCAGTTCTTTTTATTTACTAATTTTATTTTGAAGGGCCAGGGATGTAGCTCAGTGGCACAGCGCCTGCCTGGCAAGCACAAGGTCCTCAGTTTGAGTCCCAGTACCAAAAAAAAAAAAATGCTAATTTTATTTTGAGAAAGGATCTTGCTAAGTTGCCCAGGCTGGCCTCAAACCTGTGAGCCTCCTGCCTCAGTCTCACAAGCCCCCTCTCTTCCTGCCACCGGCAGGCCGGGCTCCCCTGCGGCCGGCTGGGTCTCCGGACTGTGTCCGGGAGCAGAGGCGCTGAGATCCACATTACCTCCTTTCTTCCCCCAGCTGGGGAGTCGTGGCTGCGACCAGGCTTTACTCCCTCAGGTCTGGTTTCCTCAAAGCAGTTCTGGGAGGTCCTGAAGCCGGGCCCCACGGAGAGGCGGGCAGGCTCCTGGGAGCAGCGATCAAGGCTGAGAGAGATGCAGCTTGAGACTCCGCAAAATGGGTAGAGTGGAGAAACGGTCTGAATTAGATCCACGGCAAGAAGGTGGCAGAACTGTGAAATTTCTTTCCATTTTCCCGTGCGTTAGGGTTGTTCTAACAGATATATAATCTTTAAAAAGAAAAAAAAGTCAACCCTCTGGTTTCAAAATGCAGGAAACAAATGTAGAAATTTCTCCAAATCCTTCAAGAGTTCACCCTCCCTCACCCGCCACCAGTGCCAGGCAGGGTACTGCCACACGTCTGTAGCCTGAGTGCATTATGACTGAGGCAGGAGGATGGCAAGTTTGAGTCCAGCCTGGGTGTCTGGGTGACTTAGTGAGACCCTGTTACAAGAGAAAAAGCAAAAAGCAAAAAAAAAAGGATGAGCTAGGGACGTAACTCAGTGCAAAGCCTCTGGGTTCATTTTACAAGAAGTAAGAAAGAAAGGAAAAAATACAAGCCAGACATGGTAGCGCATGCCTGTAATCCCAGCACTCAGGAGGCTGAGGCAGGAGGATCGTTGCGAGTTCAAGGGCTGCCTAGGCTCATAGTAAGCTCAAGGCCAACCTGAGCCACATAGTGAGGCCCTGTCTCAACCCTCCACAAAAAAACCTCAAAAAACCCCCAAAATAAAATACAAACCCCCCCAAAAAAGAGAGATGGAACTTCAGTTGCGATCTTCCAATGTCATGATAATTGAAAACTCTGTATAAGGCGGGAGGGAGGTGCCCCCGTCAGAGATGGTGACCCTGGCACCTCAGTAAGGTCTGCTGCTCTGACTCCACACTGACTGCAACCCAACTAACTCACTGTGCAGCCCACCAAGTATGGTGTACAAATCAGTGGCTTTTAGTATGTTCAGAGTTTTTACAGCCATCACCGTAATCAATTTTAGGACATTTTCACCGCCCACAAAAGCAGCCCTCTACCCACCCCTTTTGGCCGCAGCCCCAGCCTAGGCAACTGCAGACAATCTCCTTCTGTGTGCACAGGTTTCTCTTCTGGACGTGTTGTTTCAGCGGCATATTCCTTGTGACTTTTGCTCTACATGTCTTCAGAGTTCCTCTGCGTGTGGCAAGTATCAATACTTTGTTTCTCATTATCATCGAATAAATCCCTATTGTAAGGGATGTGACGTATTTTCCTTAGCTGCTTCTCAGGTCATGGGGATTTGAGTTGTTTCTTCTTTTTGACTGTTAGGAATAACACTGCCAAGGGCTGGGGATTTAGCTCAGCGGCACAGCGCCTGCCTGGCCAGCGCAAAGTCATGAGTTTGATTACCGGTACTGGAGGAAAAAAAGAAAAAAAGGAATAACACTGCTAGCCGGGTGTGGGGGCACATGCCTATAATCCCAGCACTCAGGAAGCTGAAGCAGGAGGATCACGAGTTCGAGACCAGCCTGGGCTACAAAGTGAGCTCAAGGCCAGCCTGAACTGCATAGCGAGATCCTATCTCAAAAAAAAGAAAAAGAAAAAGAAAAAAAGGAATAGCGTTGCTATGAACATTCGTGGGGGGAGGATGTACACTCAGAGTTGCTAGGTTATAGAGTCACTTTGTGTATATATTTTTGAGGAACTGTCAGACTACTTTCCACAGTGGCTACACTATTTTACATCCTCGCCAGCACTGTATATGCAGTTTTAATCTCTCCACATCCTTACCAGCACTTGTTTATTATCATTCTTATTTGTTTGCTGTACTGAGGATTGAACCAAGGGCCTTCTCACTGAGTTACATTGCCAGCCCTTTTTAATTTTTGACGCAGGGTCTCACTATGTCACTAAGTAGCCTGGGCTGTGCTCAAACGTGCAATCCTTCTGCCTCAGCCTCCCAGAGTTTTGGGATTACAGGCTGGTGCCACTTCACCCAGCATTTTTATCTTTTGTATACAAGTAGCCTCCCAGTGAGTGTGAAGTGGTGTGTCATGATTTTGAATTCATATTTTCCTGTTGCCTAGTGGTGTTGAGCATGAGAGTCTCTTTTCTTTCTTTTGTCTTTGTTTTTTGGGTTAGTCTTACTCTGTAATTCAGGCTGGGCTTGAGCTCACTTTGTAGCCCAGGCTGGTCTCGAACTCACTGGGATCCTCCTGCCTCAGCCTTCTGAGTCCTGGGGTTACAGGTATGGGCCACCACACCCTGTTTTGAGTATCTTCAAGTGTTTTTCTACATCTTCTTTGGAAAAATGTCTAATTCATTCTTTTGCCTATTTTCAAATTGGGTTGTTTTTTCATCATCGAGTTGTAAGCTTTATAATATCTAATATATAATATTGTATAATATTGTATAATAATATATAATATTGTAAGCTTTATAATATCTAATACATAATATATAATATTATATATCTTTACAAAGATATATAATTTGTAAACATGTTCTCCCATTGTGTGGGTTTCTTTCTACTTTTTTCCCTTTGATATGCTGGGGATTGGACCCAGGAATGCCCTAATAGTAAGCTACATCCTCAGCCATCTTTATTTTTTATTTAAAGACAGATTCTCTGTAAATTGCCCAGGCTGGCCTCAAATTTGTGATCCTCCTGCCTCAGCCTCCCAAGTAGCTGAGATCCTCCTGCCTCAGCCTCTGTAGTAGTGTGTACCATCATGCCTGACTAAAATAATTTTTTTTAGTGTTCATGAGTCCTAGTTTATTCTTTTGTTACTTGTGTTTTCAATGTCATATTTAAGGCTTTGCCTTATGAAGACTAATTAATTAATTTATTTTTATTTTTGTATTTTTGAGACAGGGTCTCACTCTGTAGTTCAGCCTGGGTTTTAACTCACTTTGTAGCCCAGGCTGGCCTCAAACTCATGGCGATCCTCCTGTCTCAGTCCCTCAAGTGCTGGGCTTACACGTGTGTACTATAATTTATTTTATTCTAGTGTGTTTTTTGTTTTTTTTTTTACTTTTAGTTTTACATGTAGGTCTAAGTCCATTGTGAGTTAATCTGTGTTACAGTGTGAGGTAGGAGTACAACTTCGTTGTTTCACATGTGGATATTCAGTTGTTCCAGGACCACTTCCTAGACTGTTCTCTCCCCCATTGAATTCCCTTGGTAGCCTTCCCAAAAATCAACTGACGATAAATATCAAGTCTTATTTCCGGACTCTCATTTCTATCCCACTGGTCTATATGTTCATCTTATGCTAATGCCATGCTGTCTCGATTCTTGTAGATTTGTGGAAAATTTGGAAATGGGGAGGGGTGAGTCCTCCAAACCTTCTCACTTTTCAGGACCATTTTATCTATTTTGGGTCCCTTGAAATTCTGTACAAAGTTTAGGCTCAATTATGCAAAGAAGTCAGCAGGGACTTTGTTAGGGACTGCATTAAATCTGCAGAGTGGCTTGGGAAGCATTGCTATTTGAACAACAGTAGAAGGGTTTCTAAAAGTGTAAGTTGTAAGGACAAGGAGGTCGGGGGGCCAGGGATACAGCTCAGCAGCACAGGCGCCTGCCTGGCAAGTGCAAGGTCCTGAGTTCGATTCCTGGCACCAAAAAAAAAAAAAAGGAGGTCAGGAAAGGAAACAGAGCAAGAAGTAAATGACTCCTCCCATAAAAAACTGCAGCTTTGGCTAGGTGTGGTGGTCCACATCTCTAATTCCAGCCACTCCAAAGATTGAGGCAAGAGGATCTTAAATTCAAGTTCCTCCTGGGCAATTTAGTGAAACCCCCATCTCACAATAAAAAATAAAAGGCTGAGGCAGGGAAAGAAAGCTTCTGTCCAAGAGAGGGGCAGAAGTGGGCCCCAGGAGGTTGCCAATGATCTTGCCCTTTCCAGGGACTTTATAGAGCAAAACCACAAGAATAAGTGGGTCCAAAATAGAGGGAAAAAAACGGTTGGGGAGCGCCAGTCTTCTGACTGGCAGCTCGCTCCCTGCCTCGTAGGCCCCCGGAGGGAGGCCCCGGGCGCACGGGGAGCCATGCCACCAAGAGCACTGTGGCACGCCGGCCCTCAGAATAAATGTATTCTGCTCTTAATCTCCGTTGTTCCTAAAATTCAATCTTCAATTTTAGAGAACACAAACTCTTCCTAGATATTGTTCAGGTTGGGAGTTTCTCTTTTCCTATATCAATTATATAGCCAAGTCTGGGTTTGAACTCAAAGTGATCCTCTTGCTTCAGCCTCCCAAGTGCTGGGATTACAGGTGTGGGCCACCACGCCTGGTTTAGAAATTCTTAAATTATTAATTCAGAAAAAAATCCCAGGTCAAAAGGCCCACTACGGTGAATGAGGAAGGATGTGCCTACCCCAAGGCACTCCACTGTGACTTCTCAGAACTGGGGCTCAGAGAGAAGAACCAGGAGACACAGACAGTAGGAAATCAAATGGCATCAGACATTACAGCCGCACTGGAAGCTGGACTCTGGTCAGCCAAGCAGTGTAAGGAGGATCATTGTGAGTTCGAGGCCAGCCTGGGCTACAAAGTGAGCTCAAGGCCAGCCTGAACAGCATAGTGAGACCCTGTCTTAAAAAGACAAAAAAGAAAAGAAAAAAAAAGAAAAAGAAAAGGTTGGTGATGTAGCTCAATGACAGAGCACCCTTAGTTTGAGTCCAAGTAGTAGGAAAAAAGAACCGTTCTTTTCATACGGAAAAGAACCAAAGGCACACAAATGATTTTGGAGGACGCTGGGGAGAGAGGCACAGGTTACTAAGCACTGCAGGAGCAAGGTGGGGAGGAGAGAAAGGGGATGGACAGAGCAGTGATAATGAGTTGGAGGCCAAGCCTGGCTACAGAGTGAGTCTGAACTCAACTTTAACCGCATAGTGAGACCTTGTTTCAAAACACTCCAAAAACCACAACCTTCCGCATAGGTACTGTATGCCACAAAAATAAGACCTAACTGAAAAATAAGCCTAGCATGCTTTCTTCTTTTTGAGACAGGATCTTGCTTTGTAGTTCAGGCTGGTTTTGAACTCAGAGTGATCCTCCTGCCTCAGCCTCCCAAGTACTAGGATCACAGACATGAGCCACCACACCTGAGCCCTAGCATGATTTTTTTTTTTTTTGTCTGAGACAGGGTCTCGCTATGCAGTTCAGGCTGGCCTTGGTCAGCCAAGCAGTGTAAGGACGGTGACAGTCATGGTACTTTGCCAACATTGTGGAAGGAAGTGGCAAGCTGACCTTGGTGGCATAGGCCTGTGATCCTAGCTACTCAGGAGGCTGAGGCAAGAGGATTGCACGTTCAAGGCCAGCCTGAGCTACATAGTGAGACCCTGTCTCAAAATTAAAAAAAAATTTTTTTTTTAAATGGTGGGACACAGCTCAGCAGTGGAGCACTTGCCTAGTACGCATGAAGGCCTGGGTCCTATCTCCAGTGCTGCCCCGCACACAATAAGAAAGAAAAACCTAAAACAACAAAAAAAGGGATCTCAGTTTGTTGCTTTTGCTGTCTTCTCCCCCCATGAACTGTTCCCTGTCTGCCATTGCCGTGCTGGAGCCAGCCGATTATGGACAGAAACCTCTACAAACTGCCCTTGATAAATTCCACAGTCTTGCCGGGCGTGGTGGTGCACGCCTGTAATTCCAGCACTCAGGAGGCTGAGGCAAGAGGATTGCTGTGAGTTGGAGGCCAGCCTGGGCTACATAAGTGAGCTCAAGGCCAGCCTGAACTGCATAGCGAGACCTGTCTCAAAAAGACAAAAAAAAAAAAAAAAAAAAACAAACCTAAACGTAAATTCCACAGGCTGACCTTGAATTTATGATCCTCCTGCCTCAGCCTCCTATGCAGCTGTCATTACAGGCCTGCACCACCACAACCAGCTGAGTAAAGTAATTTTTTTTTTTTTTTTGAGTAAAGTAATTTTTGAGATTCATTTTCCTCATCTGCTTTTTAAAAAGGATAGCAGGACAAGGACAGAATCACCAGCACTGAAGATGTCCAGCCTGCAGTATCTAAGAAGAAAATTTCTCTTTTCTTCTTTCTTTCTTTCTTTTTCTTCTCTCTCTCTCTTTCTTTCTTTCTTTCCTTCTGTTCTTTGAGATAGAGTCTCCCTGTATATTCTAGGTTGGCTTTGAACTCACTATATAACCCATGCTGGCCTTGAACTTGCTGCAGTGTTCCTGCCTCAACCTCCCAAGTGCTGGGATTACAGGTGTGCACCACCACGCCTGGCTCTGTGTTGAAATTCTTAAGTGACACTATGACCAAGTTCATGTCAGAGAATAAAAACTTAGCAGTGGAGAATCCCACAGACTATTCAAGCACCACAGCTGGTGTGTGCAGAGTCATGCTGGAACCACTAGAATGCAGAAGCAGATTTACAAATGAAGAGACAGCAGCATTCTGCTTGAGGCATATAGTGGGTACAAAACACTTGTATGGCCACGTCCACCCAGCGGGAGTATTTGCCAAATGTCCAAAGTTGATACAAGAGGTTGTATCAAAGTTCTTATGGACCCATCTCCTACCAATGTAGAAGAGCTTCTAAATGCTCTCAGGTACACAACAAAACATTCCACTGAAGAGACGGGCTCTAAGCAAATACAACCCAGGCTGCAGGAACAGTTCCGGAGTAAGTACGTGCTGTAGATGGAGGACAGTCTGCTGCTCTGACTGGGGATGCACAAATTTTCAGTGATTGCAATTACCGTCTCATTTATTCATGTTTGTTTCTCTCCTCTGTTCCCCTTCCCTCTTTTTTTAAATCATGTCGTTCTTAAGACTTCTTTTCTGTGCCAGCGTCAGTACAGTTGTACTCTGAAGGGAGAATGTCCTTTCAGGCAGCTCATCCAAGGCAGCTAATCATGCATTGCCCTGGGGTCTCCACGAAGAGAAGTTATGTGACTTGTACTAAGTATTTTTAAATATGGATTTTTTGGAAAACTAATATTTAATATTGCTTCTCCTGCATGGCAAAACTGCCTATTCTGCTATTTAAAAACCCTCTATGAGAGCCAGGCGTGTTGGCGCACACCTGTAATCCCAGCACTTGGAGG
>NW_004955454.1:6515215-6543598 GCF_000276665.1 Chinchilla lanigera | reverse complement strand
TCTTTTTTGAGACAGGGTCTCACTATGCAGTTCAGGCTGGCCTTGAGCTCACTTTGTAGCCCAGGCTGGTCTTGAACTCACAACAATCCTCCTGCCTCAGCCTCCCGAGTGCTGGGATTATAGGTATGCACCACCACACCTTGTTTAAATTCCTCTTCTTGCTTAACTGGTTCACAGTGGGTCTCAGTCATTTGAACCAAGATTCCTCCTGATATCTTTGCTACTCACGGAATTAAAAGCAGCGTTACCTGGGAGCTTGTTAGAAATGCCAAAGCTCAAGCCTCCCACCAGATCTGCTCAACCAGAATCTGCACTTTTGCTCTGTGGTATGCGAGGCAAGTGCCTTGCCACTGAGCTATGCCCAAGCCCCCAGAATCTGCATTTTGACAAGATTCGCAGGAGATTTCCATGCACATGAACATCTGAGAGGAACTGACCCCACGTCCACCTTGGAAGGTAGGGCATTGGATGCACTAGAAATAATGTGTGAAACACCTGACCACGTAGTCGGTACTCAGTAGGGTTTTCTGATGGTGACGATGATTAGACTAGAGATACTTTGGAATTAAAATCTCAGGAAGACTTCCTAAGAACACAGCAAATCCTAGGGCTGCACTACATTACAAAAACAAGCATACACCCAAAAGACAGAAAACACATTTCTATCAGGAAGTAGGCTTCGGCTCTGCTCCAGGAACCTGGCGGGTTAGTGTGCCCAGGTGTCGACACTAGAAACCATTAAGCAAAGCGCCTCTCAGGTGTGGCAGCTGGCTGTGAGTGAGTGAGTGACGGTCAGCATCCGGGATGACGAGGCCCGGCGGGGAATGCTGAGCGAATGCTCCCTTCCCAGCCCAGCAAGCACTCTGCCCGAGTGCAGGAAGTAGGTCGAGAGGAAACGTTCTGAGCTAGCAGCTCCTAATTGCTTTTTCAGGCAGAATCCTGTGGCCCAAAGGTCTGGGGGTGGAAGGGGAAGGGGAAGGAAGGGGGAACGAGAGGAGGCTGGGGGCCGGTGCGGGGGTGGGGGATAGGAAACCGCATCCCCAGCCTTGGCAAGAGCAAGGCTGCCTCTGGCCAGTTTTCCTGGCCCTTTGGCATTCTGCCACCTTCTTTGTGCCGGGGGTCCCGTCGACTTTCCAATGCTGAGCTGGCTCAGGGGAAGCTGGGATGGTAAAAATTTTAAAGCAAAGAGGGAATGTGGTTCTGGGCAGCTGGTAGCCCTCTCAGCCCTCGGTGTGAGTTTCTGAGGTCTGGATGTGCATGAGGACTTATTAGTCTTTGCTTTCTGTCTGCCAACTGTATAGCACTGTGCTTGAGCCTTGTGAGTCTTCACCAGAGAGAACTCCTCAGCCCTCCAGGAGTTTACATGACAGACTCCCCAGTCCTTTAGAAGAGCAAGGAATCTTACCCTATTCAGGAAAACAAACTCGGCCATCCCTAGTGACTGTCCTTGTGAAGGCTGCCATAGTTATCAACTCCGCAGCCACCACACAGCAAGAAAAAGCCAGTTGTGAACCTCAGAAAATAGCAAACTCTCCAGGCGTGGTGGCACATGCCTGTAATCCCAGTACTCGGGAGGCTGAGGCAGGAGGATTGCTGTGAATTCAAGACCAGCCTGGGCTACAAAGTGAGATCAAGTCCAGCCTGAACTGCATAGCGAGACCCTGTCTCAAAAAGAGAAAAAACAAACAAAAATAGCAAACTCCCTGCATCGTGCTCACTTCCCACCACGTTATGTTTTAACTCACTCCAATCTCACAACTTCATGGGGTTGAAGGCAATTTCATCGTGTTTGTCAGCTTGTTTGTTTTGCTTTTTGAGACACAATCATAACCTGGCCCAGGCCAGCATTGTAAACTGGAAATCTTCCTGCTTCCTGGAGTGCTGGGGTTTTAGGTGTGTGCCACTACATTCAGCTACAATTTTAATCCACGTTTCATAGCTGAGGAAGCCAGGGCATAAAGAGATTAAGTGGGGTCACAAAGCTAGTAAATGACTGCATTAGTCAGCTTGCTGTCACTGTGACAAAACGTCTGAGATAATCAACTTAAAGGAGGAAGGTTTATTTGGGTTCCTGGTTTCAGATGCTTCAGCCCATGGTCACATGGTCACTGGGCCCTATTACTTTTGGGCCTGTGGTGAGACAGCTTATCATGGCGGAAGGCAAGTGCTGAAGCAAAAGCTGTTCACATCATGGCAGCCAGAAAGCAAGAAGGGAGATAGGGAAAAGCAGGTCCCAACATTCCCCTGGAGGGCAGTCCCTGATTCCCAACTCCACCTTTCCTAGGGAAGGTCCCACTACCGTCCAGTGGTGCCATAGCTGGTATCCAAGCCCTTAACATGGGGCCCTGTGGAGGACATTTAAAATCCAAATCAAGCCAGGCACGATGGCGCACGCCTGTAATCCCAGCACTTGGGAGGCTGAGGCAGGAGGATTGTTTCGAGTTCAAGGCCAGCCTGAACTGCATAGCAAGACCCTGTCTCAAAAAAAAAAAAAAGTCCAAATCATAGCCGGGCACCCAGGCACACACCTGTAATCCCAGCACTCTGGGAGGCTGAGACAGAAAGGGTGTGAGTTTGAGCCTTGCCTGGGCATTTTAGTGACTTAGTGGAAACCTGACTCAAAATAAAAATTCTCTTTATTTATGTATGAAAGCATGGCAAAGTTTATCTGAAAAAGTAAAAATGAACAGCGAGGGGGAAACTGGCTCTGCAGAGCTAGGTAGGGTCGAGCAAAAGAGGAAAAAGCAAGATAAAACTGTGGGAGGAAACCCAGCGGGTAAGCCACGACAACCTCAAAATAAAAATTTTAAGGAGGGCTGGGGAGGTAGGTCAGTGTGAAGGCTCTGGGTTCGGTGTCCAGAACAACGACAATGACAGCAAACCCCAAACCATAACGACGGCAGGACAGGGTTCAAACCCAGGTAGTCTGGCTCCCGAGCCCCTGCTCCAACGGCGGTGTCCACCTGTCACACAAGGGCAGCAACGGCCTCCTGCTTGGTCACCCCGTGTCGGCCTGCACCAGCTCCCGTGGCACCTATGTAACTCAGGCAACGAGGGCAGGGGGAAGCAGGCCGCAGAGGGCGAAGGTCAGCGCCACCGTGACTGAACGCAGAGCCCGTCTCAGACCCCAGCGCCGCCTCGGTTCCTCTTCCCAGCTGTCCTCGGTGGCCTTCGGCAGGTCTCCGTTTCCTTACAAGTAAAGCGGCCGAGCGATTGCGCGGTTGTTGTTGGTGGATCCTGGGGATGGGGCCGAGGCTCCCATGAACGCTAGGGGAACGTCCTGCCTCTGAGCCACGTCCCCGCCCTCGTCCGTCCCCTCCCCCTTGCATCTGGAGGACACTCCCCGAAGAGTGACTGCACGCACAGGGGCTGCACCGGGTGCCCAGGGCCACAGAGCTGGACACGAGGCTGTCTCTGCCTTTGCGTGGCTCACCGCCCCGTTCTCTTTTCTATTTTGAAATCCTTTTGAGTTGAGCAAGGCATTACGGCCTGACCCCTTGTCTTCAAAATGGGGGAAATGGTGTAAGAACATGGAAGGTCACGGGTCGGTCGTAGCCAGAGTGTGACCCCAGGTTGACCTGGAGGCCAGGGACTTTCTCTAGTCCCCCCTTCCCTCATCCGGGCATCACCGTGACTAAAAGTGACACAGCTCACTTTGATTCCTAACGTCCCACGCTCTTCACCCCCCCCCCGTACTGACCAGCACACACACACACACACACACACACACACACACACACACACACGGCAGTAAACCCAGAGATCACAGTAAAATCAGCCACTGCCGCAAGCCCTACTCTTGCCCAAAGCCCAACCTGGAACAGAGCAAAGAGCTGCTGCGCACACTGTGACTCACTGTCCTTTCTGCTGACTGGGACAGAAGCGTCTTCCCCCACCAAGCAGTTACTGGCGAACAGGAAGTCCTTGGCCAAGGATGAGGTCAGTCTTCCAGCTGAGCGGATGGGGCCGGGCACAGCTTCGGTGGGACACCCACTTCGTCCCGCCAAGGCAGCCAGCTTGTTCCTGCACACAGCGGGACCTCGACCCAGGGTCCCCGTGCACAAGGCCACCCCACCTTGCGCCACCGCTGGATTAGCTGCTGTGAGCTACTCTGCCCAGCCCGGCTGCTGGGTGGGTTCAGGGCAGGCATACAACTTGTGGGTCTGGAGCCCAAAGGAAGCGACTTTAACTTTTCTCTTGTTTGGCAGAACTGGGCCACGACTCGAACCACAGCCCTGAAAATCTATGCTTAAAGAACTCTGTGCTGTCAAATTCACTTCTGCAATCTGTCCCCAGAACTTCCTTTTCTGCACCCTAAGTTAGAACAGGGGAAGAGGCACATGGCCCCGGGCCTTCCTTGAAATGGTACCAAAGGATGAGAGAAATCACCAAGCCTAAGCACATCCAGGTCACGCTTTAGGAGGCGTTGACGTGCGGGTGTTCTTCCCACGCCCCTTCTATCTCTTCTGGGGCCGCAACCTGTCCCTCGGTAAGTTAGAAGAAACAAAAGCTTCTGAGCTTTAGGAACTGAGGACACCACTGACCCTTGCAGGAGGTTGTCCCCCAATATCCATTTGCCCTTCTTGCAAGGTTGATTTTGACTGAACGCATGTCCACTAGCTGATGTCTGCTTTTCCCAGCCTCTCTTGAATTATGGCTGTATGTTGAAGGTCTGGCTAATAAGAACTTAGCAGGAACAATTGCATCCTTCAGAGGCACCTTCGAGGTCCTTCTGTCCCCTCCTTCCCTCCTTGTGTGGTGGGAGCGTGGACATGGTGGTGCACCATCTTTAAACATCTGTGGCCGGTAAATATCCTGGGAGCAGAATGAGCTGGAAGGTGCCTGCAACCCTAATGCTGCGGATTGACCATATTATCCCTGGGCGGTTTGCACTCAGGCTGTTACATGCAGGACAGCAATATACTTATAGCTCATTTAAATCATTGTTGTTATAGCAGTCACATTCGTTTTGTTTTGTTTTTGAGTGGGTACCGGGAATTGAACTCAGGACCTAATGCTTGCCAGGCAGGCGCTTGTAGACAGCAGTCACATCTGTATCCCAGTGCAGTGTGCTTTGAGGGGTCAGGGCCATCACAACTTCCTGTCTCTGAGGTTTCCCAACTCTGCTAGATTGGAGATGGCATGGTTATATTGTACGCGGTCTCTAGGTGGCTAGCTCACCGGGCCATGGCCAAGTAGACTAGGAGGAGAAGGTGTCTCTTCCAAGCAGGACCCAGCAAATTCTCCCTCCCATGAACTTGGAAATGAGATTCACTTTGCTATTCAACCTCCACGGATTGCATGAGCCAACATGCACAGGGAGAAGCAAAAAGGAGAAGCCAGGCACCCTGGAGATGCCATAGGAAAGAAGGCGGGCTTGGTACTGGCTTCCTAGTTCCCGGCCCATGCCCCCGTGCAGTCTCCCTGATCTCCCTGCCTGTGGTGTCGGAGAGACCCTGACTCTGTAACAACCCTTCCTCCCTCGGGTCCTAGATGCTTTAGGCTCATTTCTGGCCAGCATAACCGGCCGTGGCTAAGTCTCTCCGATCGTTGCAAAGACACGCATCCTCCTGAGCCAGGGGGCCCCAACCTCCGCAGCAAACCCCGCAGCAGCCTGGTCCTGCGCATGCGTGCACTGCAAGAAGGCTCCGAGGTAAACGAGACGGACTGATAGACGGATTGCCCAATTGATCAGTGGGTGAATGGGTCACCACATGGATTTTTCCAGGGAAAGCTAAGCAATCCTCATGGGCTCACAGAAGCAGAGGCAAAGGGACAAATGACATCAGACAGAGTGTCCCCGGAGAGGTTTCGTAATGTGCTCAAAGCCCGAAGCCTCTCCTTCCATTCCTGCCTGGCCTAATTTGTGGGTGCTCAGAGATAGCAGAAACACTCCCACTTGTTAATGAGTAAACTCCCTCCAAGAACTATGCCAAAGCTGTCACTTTTAATGGCTCTTAGGAAAAATGCAAACTTACTGTTTTCCCTAGAACTTATTCTTTTTCTCTAATCCTAAATCTCACCATATGTCTTTTTTTTTTTTTTTTTTTTTTTTTTTTTTTTTTTTTTTTTTTTGAGACAGCGTCTCGCTATGCAGTTCAGGCTGGACTTGAGCTCACTTTGTAGCCCAGGCTGGTCTTGAACTCGCAACGATCCTCCTGCCTCAGCCTCCCGAGGCCTGGGATTACAGGCATGCACCACCACACCCAGCTCCTCATGTGTCTTAAAGAACAAGTAGCTTCTCTTCCATGGCAAGAGTAACACCTGTACCTCCACCGTGCCCCAGGCACTGTGTGTGGCACTGTCCTGGGTGCTATTTCATTTAAGTACCCAACAGTCCTTTTCCCAGGGGAAGAAAATGAGGGTGAGAAAGTGATTCACCCCAGGCACGGTCTGGTAAGAATGGCCCAAGGGAGGGGCCCAGAGACTGGCATGGCTGGAAGCCAGTGTCTTTTACACAACACCGTGCTGCCTCCTGAAGATCAATCCTTACCGGCCATTTTTGCTTTTACTTTCCAGCCTTCCCCATGGGTGCCGGCTTGGCAGGGCTTGATCTGGGCAGCCAGTGCAAATGGAGATCCAGGGGCTGTGGTGGAGACGGAGCGGTGACCCAGGAGGTGCGCATGGAGCTCAGGAGAGGCTGCTCTCCCGCGGCCATCCCACCCTGTCGCTGAACCCTCTGCCCTCCGCAGCACCTGGCTTCCCACCCGCCTCTGACCACTTCTCTCTCCTCCATCCCTGAAAATTTTAATGCTTCTGTCCTAACATGATCCTGCCTCCCTCTCATCCTCAACAAAGGATGGCTTGGTTCTGCCTCCCGAGTGCTACCTTAGCCAGAGAAGCCACTGCTTAGCTCATTTTATTTATTTTTTTTCTCAGAGAGGGAAACAAGGACTAACACCTCAGGGCTCAGCCTGCCAGGTTTGGGGGTTGTGTTTGCACCCAGAGCCTGTCTAGCTCAGTTCCCAGAGGCCCCGGGGTAGGACTATGTCTTCACACGCCGAGCAGCGTGCCCTGTCAGCGCGCTACGAAAAACAAACAGCTGTCATCGAGATGAGGAAGCTAGGGCTCCAGGAGCTCTGTCCCCGAGCTCCACGCTGCAGGCCTGAGGTCTCGACCATTTAGCACACAAGCTCACGTCCCCGTTACCGCCCACAGAGGCTGCGCGGGCCGTCAGAGTGAGCCTGTGTGCGCTGGTCTCCCTCAGGAATCGGGGTGAGCATTTGTGTGAATGTGTAAGAGTGTGAGGCTAGTGCGGGGCACTCCCTGATTTCACTGTGAATTACAAAAATAATCTAGAGTTCCCTCTCATTTCCAGGGAATGAGCGATTCTCAAAGGAGAATCAGAGGCCCGGGAAGAAGGCACGTTGGAGTCTCGGAGATCAGGGGTAAATGAGCGCCTGTGTGTTTATCAGAAGAAGCGTGACTTTTATAAGGACTGGCTCAGCTCCAGGAAGGCTGTACCTGCTCCTCATTCTTTTCCCGACTTGATATGTCCATTTAGACTTCCCGGCCACACCCTTTCCTCAGCCCCCAGAGGCTGAATGTGTCCCTCTTTCTCGGTTCTCCCAAGGCATTCGGTGTGCTCCATGAGTAAGTCACGCACCGCGGGCATTCTAGAGGGCAGTGTGTGACTCACCCACAGGTGGCATTTCCGATCGTGTGACGGGTGCAGAGGGGCTGTTGATGCGGGAAGTGTGTGGGATGACAGGACCGAGGAGAAGAGTGGGTAGTGTGCTCTGAGATGGAACATGCGGGGCAAGGGAGGCTACACACAGGGCCAGGGGTAAATTGGTAACAAAAAGCTAATGAGGGCTGGGGATGTGGCTCATTGGTGGAGCACTGGCCTAGCATATGTGAGGCGCTGGGTTCCATCCCCAGTATTTGAGGGGGAAAAGGTAATGAAAATTTACTAGGGTAGATGAAGTTCTCAAGAAGATTAAGGACTGGGGGAAGGTAATTTCTGAGTCTAAAGACCTGGGACTATCTGAGTGTGGTGGTGCACGCCTGTAATCCCAGCACTCAGGAGGCTGAGGCAGGAGGATTGCCGAAAGTTCGAGACCAGCTTGGGCTATATAGTTAGTTCAGGGGCAGCCTGAACTATTCAGCAAAAAACCACACACACACACACACAACACACACACACACACACACACACATGCACACAAGGCCTGGGACTGTTGCCAGGCATATGCTAGGAGCTGACTTGGACTTCTCCAGAAATAAAAGCTACGGGGGGAAAAGGAAGCAAACGCAATGGTAATAACCTGGTCACTGAGAGTGACTGACAAGTTGCACTAGGTAGCCGGATGGAATACCTATAATTCACTACTCCCTCTAGAGTTTACACCTCCTGGTCCTTCCCTCCTTTCCTTCCTCCCTCCCTCCCTCCATTTTTTCCAGTACTAGGGATTGAACCTCAGACTCGAGCTGTATCACGCCGAGCTATATCCCCAGTCTTTATTCTTTTGGTACTGGGAACTGAACTCAGCACCTTGTACTTGCCAGGCAGGCGCTTGTACTGCTGAGCTGAATCCCCAGCCCTTCTTTATCCTCAGCCTTTATTTATTTGTATTCATTTGTTTGGTTTTTTTTAAGATAGGGTCTCACTAAATTGCTTAGATTAGCCTTAAACTTGCAATGCTCCTGCTTCAGCCTCCCAAATAGTTGGGATAACAGGCACATTCCACAAAGCCTGTGCCCACTTTATACCTCCCGATATCTTGCATTCTGCGGATGGACCGTGAACTGCATGAAAGAGCAAAGGAGCATTTGTAGTCCCGGGGCTTGGTCTGGGAAGGACAAAAGTCTGAGTCCTTGTGAGGTTGCAGTAAAAATCATTCAAGGATAGAATGCTGGAAGATCATAGCCTTGGGCGCTTGCTTCTTTCTAGTGCAAAGAATCATTACTATGGTTTAGGGATGACAATGATAGCACTACAGTTGCACAGCATTACCAGGGAGTCTAACCTTGTCTCCTCTCCAAATAAGAAGCCAAGATCAAGGATGTGGTGACCGTGAGACGGGCTGCACTGTAACTCATCATTAGAAACAAGACTCTTGAGCGGAGTGAGGAGGTGAAATACTTTTTCCTTTCTCCTACCTTTAAGTTTCTTTTTTCTTTTTCTTTTTTTGTTTCTTTGAGACAGGGTCTTGCTATGCAGTTCAGGCTGGCCTTCAGCTCACTTTGTAGCCCAGGCTGGTCTCGAACTTGCAAGCATCCTCCTGCCTCAGCCTCCCAAGTGCTGGGATTACCGGCGTGTGCTACTACGCCCGGCTCCTACCTTTAAGTTTCACCCAGAGTGGAACACCCTTCAAGACAGTTACTTCTTACTTTGGGGCCTTATTCTGAAGACAAGGCTGCCTACGTAAGCCAGTAACAGTGCAAAAGACCTGCGCAATTAACCTGGCTTGTCTCTGGCATTTGCGAAGGTCAACTACCTCATTTCATTAGAAGCGTGTGGTCACCCTCTGTCCTTGTCCTACATCCCCCAAGCCCAGCAAAGTTGTTATAGGAAGTCCCTGACTTATGAATATTCGCATTGGGAATTTTCACAGATACGAACAGACCTCGAGTTATAAACACGTAAACAAATTGCGGAAGTAGCTCATGTGTCTTCCAGACGTCACAGTTGTGCTGCTGTTCAAGTAAAAATAGTTTATTGACAGTATTCGTGTGTGTGTCCATTTTTTTATGTCAGACTTATGAACGAATCTGACTTACTAATATTCTCCTGGAACCAAACTTGTTCATAAGTTGGGGAATTATTGTACAGTGAAGCCTGATGTGAACTAAGAGGACATCCCAGCAAAAGCACTGGTAGTGCATGCCTATAATCCCAGCACTCAGGAGGCTGAGGCAGGAAGACTGTTATAAATTCGAGGCCAGCCTGAACAATACACTGTAGTGAGAGCATGTGACAAAAAAAAAAAAACCAAAAAAAAAAACAAACCTCTCTGCCAGGCATGGTGGCACATGCCTGTAATCCCAGTGCTCGGAAGGCTGAGGCAGGAGGATCACTGCGAGTTCAAGACCGTTCTGGGCTACAAAGCAAGCTCAAGGCCAGTGGTGAAGGCTTGGTCCTCAGCACACAGCACAGTGGGGAGGTGACATACCTTTGGGATGTGTGGCTTAGTGGGAGAAGTTAGGTCACTTGGAGTGTTCCCTTGAAAGGGGTGTTGGAATACTGGCTCTTATCCCTCCTTGCTTCCCAGCTCCCGTGAGGTGAGCAGGCCTCCTACGCCACCTTCTCCTGCATGCTGTACTTTGTCACCACAGGCCCAAAGCCACATGGCCAAGTGACCATAGACTGAACCCTCCGGAACCATAAGCCAAACATTCTGGCACAGCGACAGAACGCTGACTGATACCGTTACTCAGCAGTCAGGCACCTTGTCCCTGACAAAGGGGTCCCGGGTTATTCCATTTGCCATGAAAGCCATGGCCCACGCCGGGGACCCTTTCTGACAACTGCTTCCCCAGACCCATTGCCCCGGCATGTTGTCTGCCTTGCGGCGATGAGACAAGTGTCCTGGCTGGAGCGTATCAGTGTGCCTGCCCCTTCTCCCAGGCTTGTCATTAGGGACTGTCTAGGAAGCTCTCGGTTCCCGGGGATGAAAGGCCCAGCCTGGCCCCGTGCCCTTCTCACAGTGCCCTGAGCTGGCAGTGCTGGCTCACAGAGGAGGCCCATGTAGGAGCCTCAGCCTGGCGCATGGGTCCCTCACACCAGCCCCACCCACACGGCATCAGCATATTTTCTGTGCCCTTCGCCCGGTCTTCACAGTGCTCCCTTGGTCCCCTTAGCTCTCCGGGCTGAGCCGCGGAGGCTGGGCTGTGGGGTTCTGCCTGTGCCTAGGAGAAGTCTTCTCCTCCAAGGCTGCTCTGGAGTCTCTTGTTCTCCAGAGGCCTCCGCAGGCCCCGAGGCCGGGCCTTCCCCCGTCACTCTGGTTCTGCCTGATGAAAAGCACTGCCGTGTCCACACCCAGCTCTCATGTGGGGTCAGCGCCGGGCACTTGTTAGAGTCCCCTCCTTGCACGTGTAACTCCTGAATGGCCACCAGACTAGCTGTGCGACCTTGATTTTGATGGCCCTTTAAAATGAGGTTCAGGGTGGTCCCTTACCATGCAGAGTTGTGAAGATTATTTGTGATGATTTGTGTAAAGTGCCTGGCATTTGGTGAGTACGAGCAAAGTGATTTCATTTTCTGAGAACTGATGTACGTCCTCTGTGTGCCCTTGGCCACTGAATCCACGTACAGATCCTCAAACTTTCTTTGGACAGCCAACGCCGGTCACCTGTCAGGCTACTCCAAGGCCTGTCCTGCCTCACAGCAATTGCAATTTCTTTTCTGTTTTTGTCTTTTTGAGACAGGGCCTCACTATGTAGTTCAGGCTGACCTTGAACTCCTGATGTAGCCCAGGCTGGTCTCGAACGCTTAGTAATCCTGTTGCCTCCGCCTCCCGAGTGCTAGGATCACAGCCATGTGCCACCCACGCTCGGCTAGCAGTTGCGATTTCTAACTGGGCCTCAGAGAGAGTGTGCAAATCAAAGCCTGGGTGCCTGAGTCCACTGACTGACCCCTCCAGACAGTCACACCGCAGGACACAGGATCAAAGACCTGCTTTATCTTGCTCAGGATTACAGCATTTCCTTCCTGCAATTTAAAGTGACTGCAAAGTCGGCTTTGGGTGCCCTTCTCGGTCTTTTCAGAGAGAATTGCACCCTGCCACTCTCCCGCAGGGACCTCCCTCTGTGGCAAGGCATGACCTGCGTGAATCAGAGACCTGGGCCTTGGAGAGACCACAGCCCTCCTCTGCTGCCTCCTCAAGTGCGTACTAGCTGATCCCCGCCAGTCCCAAATGGGGGCCTGGGCTTTGTGAGGGACATTTAGAGCCTCACACCCCCGGAGAGCTGCCCCTACAAGGGCAAGGGGTGGGAAAAGAAGGAAAGGGGCCCCGTAAACGGAGTGCTTTTCTCTTCCAAGGTTGGGACTGGCTAAAGAGCCTGTCTTCCTTTCCAAACAAAAATTATCAGAAGAGGCTGGGGTGTGGCTCAGTGGCAAAACACCCAGCATGCATGAGGCCCTACACACGCCCCACCCATGAAACCAGACCAAACCAAACCAAAAGAGCAAAAAATCTTCAAAAGAAAGAATAAAACTGTCTGGAATGGTCTCATAGTCTCATGTCCTCTTCCCTCAAACTTTCCTCTTTGTTTTTTAGATCTTGCTAGTGGGAAAGCACAGAACCGTCACCTTTCAAAATATTACCGAGTTCTTGGTCAAAACCTTCAGAGCCAACAGAAATAACAATCTTGGGCCAGGGATATAGCTCAGTGGCATAAGCACTTGCCTGGCAAGCCTGAGGTCATGAGTTTGATTCCCAGTACCTAAAAAAAACCCCTCTACCTTCCACACAGGGGTGTCCTGAGGATTTTAAAGTCAGCTAATAGATGTAAAATCATTCATAAACTATAAACATCAGATAAAACTTTCAGATATTATTATTATTAACACTATTCAGTGAATCATAGTATTGTGGTAGGGAGACAACACTTAGGAAAGGTACAAAAAGTCTAATTTATTCATTTAATGTCAAGTTTCTCTCTGTGTCTCCTCTTTCTCACTCTGTTCTCTCTCTCTCTCTCTCTCTCTCTCTCTCTCTCTCTCTCTCTCTCTCTCCCCTTTCTTCAGTACTGGGGACTGAACCCAGAGGCACCCTACTACTGAGTTGCCTCAGACCCCTACCCCTACCTCCTTTTTAAAACTGTGACACAGGGTCCCACTAAATTGCTCAGACTGGGCGCATGCCCATAATCCCAGCACTCAGGAGGCTGAGGCAGGAGGATCATTGTGAGTTCGAGACCAGCCTGGGCTACAAAGTGAGCTCAAGTCCAGCCTGAACTGCACAGCGAGACCCTGTCTCAAAAAGACAAAAAAATAAAAAAAAATAAATAGCTCAGACTGGCCTTGAACTTGCCACCCTCCTGCCTCATCCTCCCAGTCAGCAGGGAGAACAGGTGCGTGCCACTGCACCCAGCACCCTGTGAAGTTTTCTACGGTACCAGCTGGCAGCTAGACTGACTCGGGGAACTCTTGGCAAGAAGGCGTGGCCCCGACTGCGGCGCGTGGTTGAAAGTCCCATGGGGGCTGGGGATTTAGCTCAGAGGCAGAGTGCCTGCCTGGCAAGCATGAGGTCATGAGTTCGATTCCTGGTACCAGAAAAAAAAAAAACAAAAAAAAGAAAGAAAGTCCCATGGGAAGCTGGGTGTTGAGCTGGGACGAGGGGAAGGCTGGGGCGGCAGCGTGCTGTCTGGGACCCGCCAGCTGTATAGTGCTCCACAGGAAAGGAGTTAGGCAGCAACTGTGCCCAAATTTGTCCCTTTCACAGATGAAGAAGCTGAGGTGTGGAGAGGTGTCTAACTTGAGGTCCAGTGAAGCTGGCCAAAGAGCACTGTGCCCTGGGGCCAGTGCGGGCGCTGGGGCTCCCCAGACCTTGTGCTGGCTCAGGAGAGGGGTCACTCTTACCCCAGAGCGCTGTCTCAGCCCGCCCAGACAGAGGCTCCTGCACTCCCCGGGCAGAAAAGGAAAACACACTTGGGGAACAGGAGCCCTTGAGAAGGGCAGTGGAATGAAGAGGAGCAGCAAACGCCCTCCTCCACCCCCTGCCTTTGGACTCAGCTGTTTTGAAAGGCGGAGCCACCAAAGCCCGGAGTGGCCTCTCAGGCACCAGCAGAGCCCTGGTCAGCGGCGGAAAAGCTGGGCTCGTGTTTTCCAGGCTCAGCTGCCTGAGCCTCACCAGGCAAAAGAGTCTTGGAAAGGTCATGTTTGGTAAAATCAAATCCCAGCTCTTTCAAAGATCATGAGCCTCCCTGGGGGGACGGGGTTTTGGTAGGGAGTGAAGGCAGCAATTTTTTGAGGGGAGCAGGGGTCTGAATGAATGGTCCAGGAAGAGGGGCGGTGCTTTGTTCTCAGAGCCATTGGGTTTAAGGTTGAGACTATTTAATAGCAGCTGAGGGTGTGTCCGGCCCACACTGGGCTCTTGGGATGGGAATCCAGAGTATGTGTAAGATGTGGCTTCTGCTTGCTAGGGATGTGAATCAAAAGAGCAAAGGCAGAAGCTATGGTAAAGGCCAGAGAGAAAATGTCCTGGAGGGGATGAGAGAAGTCAGCGCTGACTCACACAGCTCTGGAGGCTTTTTCCGCGCTGGCACGGGTTCTGGATTGAGTGGGCGAGGTGGGGAGGGCAGGTTTTGTAGTGGACAAAGGCCAGAGCGGGGACTGGGAGGACGTGCAAGGGGCACTTGCCACCTCCCTGAACGGAGGCTGTGAGCTGGTGTTGGGATTCAAAAGCATTCCCTGCTCTCAAAGTTTGAGGGGTTTTTTGTTTGTTTCTTTTGTTTTTGTCTCTTTGAGACAGGATCTCGCTATGCAGTTCAGGCTGGCCTTGAGCTCACTTTGGAGTCCAGGCTGGTCTCTAACTCACAACGGTCCTCCTGCCTCAGCCTCCCGAGTGCTGGGATTACAGGCTTGTGCCACCACGCCCGGCTCAAAGTTTGAGTTTTGCCTGTGAAGTCCTACACCCTAGCAGATGTGGCAAAGATGTGTTTTGCAGCAGACAGAACTTCCGGGGAAAATAAGGCTCACACATTTCTGGAAAACTGTATGGCTGGGTTCGGATGGTTCTTTGGGTAAAGGAACAGCGAATAGACATTAGTCCTAAAGAAGACCCAAGAACCCTGAACCCAGGGAGCCGGCATAGGGCAGTAGCGTACCGTGGTTACTATCTCGGGGTCTGGATTTAGACCTGGCCTTGGATCCTCTCTCTGAAGCCTTCAGTGACCAGGAGACATTGCCATTAACATCTGTAAGCTTCAGTTTTCACTCTATGAAGTGAAGAAAGCAGTCCTTAACTCACGGGTTACAGGCAGAGCTCAGCAAGATAGGGCTTGCTATCTTCTGCCATCCTCCTACCTCATCCTCCCAATCGGCAGTTGGTATCCTCATGTCTCGGCCCATGCAGCTCTGCCATCACTTTGTCGTCCACTTCGTTGCCAGGGCCTGGAGGGTCAAGTGGTTGGCTCTCTCAGACTGTTCAGGTCAGGCAGGACCTAGCAAGGCCTTTCTTCCCTTGCGGGTGGGAGTGGGGCTGCACGGGCACCATGCAAGGGTCCTGGAGTAGCCCAGGGAACCACCCCCCAAAGAGCTTCCCTGTGCTAGGGCTCAGTTTCCTCATCTGTGAAGTGAGGAGCTGCAATTAGACCTCTGAGCAATTCCCACTTTGTGGGAAGCAGAAGGAGCCCTCATTTGGAGGTGGGGTCTCCCAATCCAGATGCACCAAATATTGCCTACAGAGCAAATAAATAATGCATCTCACACACGGGCGCTGTGCTCCTTTTTAGATCCACAGAGATGCTGCTGTAATTTCTAATTGCACGCTAGAAGGATGGTGGAATGCACTGTAGCTTTTTATCAGCATGCGGTTTTTCATTTATGGCTACTCAAAGTACAATTACAATTACTTGGAGGAATCCAGAAATAGTTTTGGAGTTCTAAAGAGGCACTTGAAAGTGCGGTTCTCACGGATCACACGCAGGACATGCGTGCTCCACCTTCCCGGGCCCGGCCCCTCATACCAGCCTAACAAACAAGGACTCCTGCCCTGGCAGCCTCGCCTCTTCTGAGGCACACAGCTGCTCTCGTTGGTTCTCAGGACGGTGAGGACTAAAGCAAAGAAGAAGGACAGGTAAAAAAAGAGACTCGTGTTACCTACACAGTGAAAAGCCCTGAGAAATCCTCAGGATCCCATCAGGTTAAATACCTTCTGCCAGGTGTGGTGGTGCACCCTTTTTATCCCTGCTCTTGGGAGGCTGAGGCAGGAGGATTGCTGTGAGTTTGAGGCCAGCTTGGGCTATGCAGCAAGACCCTGCCTCAAAAAAAACAAGCCCCAAAAAACAAAAAAGTCTTTTTAAGAAAGTGACCGTCACTTCCCTGTATTTGTCATTGTTTCCCACTACGCATGTTTGCAGCACATGGGAAGTGGGAGGAGTTGGAATGTCCTCCAAATTCCCCTGACACCCAGTTCCCACCTTCATCCTCTAGAAAAATGTGTTGTTTTGTTTTGCTAACTTTTCAGGAGGTCACAGACCCTTTCAGAATCTGGTAAGTGGCTGACAATCCTTTTTAAAAGGCGTGTCTGCCGTCCTTGGGTGAAGAAACACTTGTTCCTCTTAAAAGTAAAAATCACGGGAACTTTATCATTGCTACGTTCAATTCAGCTTTAGCAGGGAAGCAAAGTGTTGACCGGGAAGACGGAGTGCTTGCCTTCCATTCCTCCCTGTCAGTCAGATCACACTGAATATTTGAAATACACACTACTCACCCTATGACCCCGAGGGCAGCCACACATGTGCACATATGGGTGACTTTTACCCGCAGTTTCAGCAGGTTCACTAGCCCCTTCCAATCCACAGACCTCTGTGGGGATTTATAAACCTCAGGTTGGAAAACTGCATCTGCCAGGCCTGGTGGCGCACACCTGCAATCCCAGCACTCAGGAGGCTGAGGCAGGAGGATCGTTGCAAGTTTGAGACCAGCCTAGGCTACAAAGTGAGCTCAAGTCCAGCCTGAACTGCATAGTGAGACCCTGTCTCAAAAAAAAAAAAAAAAAAAAAAAAAAAAAAAGAAAGAAAGAAAGAAAGAAAACTGCATCTGTGTAGGTTATTTTCACTAAGTTTCCATTTACCTTACCATTTATGTTTTTTGGGGGATGGGGGATGGTGGTCCTGGGGACTGAACCCAGTGGTGTTCTAGTACTGAGCTCATACCCAGCTCTTTCTGTCTTATTTTGAGACAGTCTTGCGAACTTGCCCAGGCTGGCTTTGAACTTGAAATCCCAAACCCCTGGGACTGTGAGTGTGCACCACTATGCCCAGCTGCTTGTCTTAGTTTTCTACAGATAACCCTGTGGATCTCTGAAAGTCACATAGGACCTCTGCATATCTCAGAGAGAGAAAGAGAGAGAGAGAGAGAGGGAGCGAGGGAGAGAGAATCCCTCTGACAGTGCAGCACTTGCCGGTTTCTATCCCTGGGACTGAGCACTGCACTCTTGGGGTTCTGATGCTGAAGCAGCTCCCTCTCCTCTCACCCATCTGCTGCTGCTACTGCCTTTCACCTCAGGTCCTGCATGAAGACACCTGTGGTGGACTGACAACTGGCGGGCAACTTGCAACCCCCAGCTGAACTGAACCAGCGTGGCGCTGGGTGTGGGAGGCCCACCTGGGGATTGTTTCTGGCAGCATAAGAGGCAGAGCTGGAGAGGAAGAAGTGTTTTTGGGGGGGGCCAGGAATTGAACTCAGGATCTTGGGCCTGCCAGGCAGATGCTTGTGCCACTGAGCTGTATCCCCAGCCTGAGGCAGAAGTTTGGAAGTTGTTGGAAAGCTGTAGGGACCTGTTAGTTTTCCTGGAGGAGCTTGTCATGCTGGCTTTCCTGATGGGAACTTGGCTGTTCTCATCACTGGAGGAGCTTGGGACCTCACTGTCACTGAGGAAGGCTGTGGTACCTTTCCGGGGAGCTCTGGTTCTTACTTACTGTCTGCAGTGCAGACCCCTCAGCCTGCCGGCACAGATCCTTCATCCCGCTGGCACAGACTTTCTAGCTTCCACCACTGACCTTGGGGCCTTCCTAGCGCAGATCCATGAAACAGGCCTGCATGAGACATTGTCGTAGGCTCTAAGCCTCCAGCTGGACTCATGGGAGGCATTGTTATGGGCTCTAGGTCTTCAGCTGGACTCATGCAGGACATTGCTGTGGGATCCAGGCCCTCAGCTGGGTTCTTTGGTCTTTAGTGTGTGGACAGATTTCCTGCACTCTTTCTGTATATGATTCTTTGGGTGACCATTATAAAATAATTCTACAAATTATGTGTCCTGTATGGTTTCCCCTTGTAAACCCCTGATGACAGCAACACCTTGTCCTAGGGCACAGCCTTTCCCCAGACAGCATGCTCACGCCGTGAAGTCTCAGGATGGACCCTCCCAACCCCAAAGCAGGGCGGGTACGTTCCCGTCCACACCAAGCCTCCCTCTTATCAGCCAGACCCCGAACCTACCAGGCCAGAGGTCATTTACCAGCTTGAGCCTAAGCCGAGCTGGCTCAAGGTGTCCACCCTCGGACTTGGTTTGCACGGGCCTGTTCCTTTGGGGCGAGCGAGAGCAGGTGTGGAGGGGCCAGGGACCACCCGCAGCAGATGGCTCAGCCTGCTAGGCGGTGGGGCAAAGTGCACAGGCAAGGGAAGTAAATCCCCGAACACCAGGATGTTGGGCAATATTTCAAAGAATAAAATTCACTGCTATTGAAGCCCTTCCTCTACCCCCACCCTGAACTCTGTGTCCCATTCTTCCTCTAGACTGTACTATGCCAATGACTCATCATCCTCTGTAAGCGTACCCTGCTGCCTTCAGCTCTGTCTTGGTTTTCAAGGACCCCGAGCTTATGATTGTGTAAAGATATGACTACTTCTACAAATTTAAGTTCCTCTGGTTAAGTATTTTATTCTTAGTCAGGCGTGGTGGTGCAGACCTATAATTCCAGTACCAAGGAGGCTGAGGCAGGAGGATCTTTGCAATTTCGAGACCAGCCTGAGCTACAAAGTGAGCCTGAACTGCATAGTGAGACCCTATCTCAAAAAGACAAAAAAAAAGTATTTTATTTATTTTTTTCCTGCAGTGCTGGGAATCAAAGCTAGGGCTTCAAATATGCTAGATAAGTGTTCCACCACTGAACTACACCCCAGCCCCTTAATCTTAAAAATTAGCTTATCTGATAAATTAATATTTAGAGGTCCTAGAATCCTGGGTAATGGGAAAATGTACAAATGAATGAGATTTTGATTCAAGGAGATTGCCCTAGTAAAAGAAATAAGGCATAAATGCAACACAAGGGAACAGGGCGTGGAGGCACATGTCTGTAATCCCAGCACTCAGGAGGCTGAGGCAAGAGGATCGTTGCAAATTTGAGACCAGCCTGGGCTACAAAGTGAGCTCAAGGCCAGCCTGAATTACATAGTGAGACCCTGTCTCAAAAAGACATACACATACACACACAAAAAAAACAACAACAAAAAATACAACACAAGGTAAAAAATATAGATAGATGTGATACAGGCATAAATATTTGCTCTAGCTTAGTAATTGTCTCTCATGTAGCAAGTGATGTTTAAGTCAGAAATGAAAGGATGGACAAGAGTTGGAGAATGTAGTGGATTGACAACTGGCGGCCAATTTATAGCACCCAGCTGAACTGAGTAAGCGTGGCGCTGGGTGCGGGATGCCCACCTGATTATTGTTGCCAGCAGCATAAAAGGCAGAACAGGAGAAGAAGTTAGGCTGCTGGGAGTAGAGAAAGGCTGTTGGAGCTGGCAGAAGCTGTGAGGAGATGGTTCTCTTGAAGCGGCTTGTCATGCTGGCTTTCCTGGTGAACTTGGCTGCTCTCCTCCTCTGAGGAGCTCAGGACTTTGTTGGCACTGAGAATAGCTTTGGTTCACTTTTTTTTTTTCTTGGTCTTTTTGAGATAGGGTCTTGCTATGTGATTCAGGCTGGCCTTGAGTTCACTTTGTAGCTCAGGCTGGTCTGGAACTTGCAGTGATCCTCCTGCCTCAGCCTCCTGAGTGCTGAGAAGCTTCAGTTCACTTTTGGGGAGCTCTGATCCTCACTCTGAGCATCGCTTTCTGGCTCCGGAGGGGAAGAAAGTGCACAGTTCAGTCTCCTGAACAAGCTTCTCACATTGGCTTCCTGATGGGAACTTGGCCATCTTGATCATCAGAGGAACTCGGGACCTCACTGTTGCTGAGGAAGGTTGTGGTACCTTTCAGGGAGCTCTGGTTCTTACTTTGAGCGTTGCTTCCTGGCTCCAGTGCAGATCCCTCAGCCTGCTAGCACAGATCCTTCATCCCGCTGGTAAAGACTTTCTGGATTCCACCACTGACCCCTGGGCCTTCCCAATTCAGATCCGTGAAACAGGCCTGCATGAGATATTGTCATGGGCTCTGGGCCTCCAGTGGGTTCATGGGAGGCATTGTTATGGGCTCTAGGTCTTCAGCTGGACTCATGCAGGACATTATCATGGGATCCAGGCCATCAGCTGGATTCCTGGTCTATAGTGTGTGGGCAGATTTCCTGTACTCTTCTGTATATGATTCCTTGGGCGACTATTTAAGTAATCTTATAAAATATGTGTCTTGTATTATATCATTTCCCCTTACAAAATAAGCGCCAAACCATGACAGAGAGACAATGAGGAAAAGACCTTCCAAGAAGAAGGGAGGCATAAGAAGAGCGTTGGAAACAGCAGGGCTGGGCCTGTGTGTGAGACGGCAGACAGCTCTACTTTGCAAGGACACACAGAAAGGGATTAGAGGGACGGGTGGGAAGCCAGCGTGGGCCAGTGGACGAGTTTGAATGGCAGGCTTCAGAACAGTTTGGGGAACAGGCATGGTGACACATGCCTGTAATCCCAGCACTTGGGGAGGCTAAGACAAGAGGATTGCAAGTTCAAGGCCAGCTGGGGCAATTTAGTGAGACCCTGTATCAAAATAAAATTCAGGGGGGAGGGGCTGGGGGTGTAGATTAGTGATAGGGTTTTTTTTTGTTTTTTTTTTTTTTGGTCTTTTTGAGACAGGGTCTCACTTCGCAGTTCAGGCTGGCTATGAGCTCACTTTGTAGCCTAGGCTGGTCTCGAACTCACAATGACTCTCCTGCCTCAGCCTCCTGAGTGCTGGGACTACAGGGGTGTGCCATCACACCCAGCTTAAGTGATAGGGTTTAATCCCCAGTACCATACAAAAAAGTTGTTTGGGACTATTAGGATCACTGAAGATTTTTTTTTTGGTACCAGGAATCGAACTCAGGAGCTTGTGTTTGCCAAGCAGATGCTGTGCTGCTGAGCTATATCCCCAACCCTCACTGAAGATTTTTAAGCAGAGGGGTTCATGATGATCATAGCTGGATTTTTTTTTTTTTTTTTTTTTTGGTCTTTTTGAGACAAGTTCTCACTATGCAGTTCAGGCTGGCCTTGAGCTCACTTTGCAGTCAGGCTGGCCTCGAACTCTCAAAGATCCTCCTGCCTCAGCCTCCTGAGTGCTGGGATTACAGGCGTGTGCCACCAGGCCTGGCCATAGCTGGATCTTAGGTTAATGCGGTCATTCTGTGGAGGTTAGATTGGAGAGAAACCGAGATGACTGACGCATGGGAGTAGGAAATGCCTCTGGAAGAGGGGCTTCTACGGAGCCTTTTCCAGCCGGCTACTCCTGCTGAGCGATGCTAAATGTGACCATGACCTCTGTTCTCATGGTCCTCATGTCAGGACCTCCCACGGGGAGCAGGACAGCACGGTTGTGAGGGGCAGTTTGAGGTCAAACAAACCTAGGCTTGAATTGTAGTTCTGCTACATACTAACTTCTCAGAGCTGAGCAAAGTATATAAAATAGGATAGATATCTTCAGATTTGCTGTAAAGATTAAATAATAGAAAATCTATTAAAATCACTTAGTAGAGGCAATAGTGGGTATGCAATCCTTATTCCATGGTTCGGGTTGTCGATCTGTGTATACAGAACTAAACCAGGGACCAGAGCACAGCTCAGTGCTACAGTGCGCATGTGCGCGGCCCTTGGTTCATCCCTAGCACTGCAGAGAAACAAAAAACAAAAAAGAAAAAGAAGCAAAAAACCCCTAGAATTACCTCCTTTGTAAGTTGCTGGAGGGCAGGAAGCGTTTCCTTTTTGTCTCCTTCTCAGCGTTTAAATAGCTTTTTGTACCAACCAGTCAATCAACAAATATAAGATAAATGGATAACATGGTAGATGTGATTAGGCTGTAAGATTTTCACTGAGCGAGCGCCGGTATTTTATTGTGCTGCTTCCCCTTGATCTCAGAAGTACAATCACTACAACTTGGCAGACAGGATGGGAAACCCTGAGGGATGAGATGACTGTCCTCAGGGTGGGACATACGGTCCAAGTTCTGGGCAATGTTTTGGACCCACCAGTTCCGGTAGGTATTCATCTGAAGTCATGAAGGCCTGGGGCTGCTTCCTAATGGGTTTATGATCATCTCAAAGAAGCATTCCTGCAAAGCCCTTCCGATACTTCTCTAGCTGGCTGCCTCTGTGGTAACCTTGGCCTAGGCCTGGAGCAAGACTTGGGTCAGCAAAAAGGCAGTATGAGCTAAGGGTTAGTGCATGGTATGGCAGTATTTGGGCTCTGGACTTGAAGGTTCTTTCCTCAGTTCTTTTTTTTGGTGCTGTGATAGAGCCTAGGTTCTTGGTTATTCTAAATATGTGCTCTACTGTACTATACCCTTAGCCTGGTTTTTTTTTTTTGTCTTTTTGAGACAGGGTCTCACCATGTAGTTCAGGCTGGCCTTGAGCTCACTTTGTAGCCCAGAGTGTTCTCAAACTCAAAACGATCCTCCTGCCTCAGCCTCCCAAGTACTGGGATTACAGACGTGCACCACTGCACCTGGCCCTTAGCCTGTTTTTTCCTAGTTCTTTTGTCCATAACTAAGAAACTTGGACAATTCCTTCTCTCTGGCACAGGGCCTGCTTATCAAGGGATCCCCTGAATGCTGACTGAGAATCTCCTGCCTGTGAAAGTCTCCTACTTACAAAAGCAACACGGTATGTCCCCAACTTACAAACGAGTTCCGTTCAGGGAGAGCTGTTCATAAGCCGGATTCGTTTGTAAGCCGACGAAGTGAGTCCTGCAACTTGAGCGTCCCTAAGTCGAGGACTTAGTGTGATGCCTTCACGCCGTCCAGAAAGGATGAGACAAGGGTTCTGCCTGCTAAGAGTTGCACTCTAGCTGGGCAGGAAAGGTGAGCCCCAGGAGAAATAGGACACTGCAGTTCCGGTGTACACAGTGGGGCTGCCTGGTCCAAATTCTGGTGCTGCCTTTCTGGATGGTCAACAGTAGGCAACTGCTTAGCCCTTCTACAGTTTAGATGCGTTGTGTCTTTTCTTTTTTTTTTTGGTTTTTCTTGAGACAGGGCCTTGATATGCAGCCCAGGCTGCCCTCAAACTCATAGCAATCCTGCCTCAGCCTCCTGAGTGCTGGGATTACAGGTGTGTGCCACCACACCCGGCTTGTTATTTCTAAAGGAAAGAATATTATTTACCATACAAGGGTTCTACTAGGAACAACAAGAATGAAGGACAAGATAAAATAATTTATATAAAGTGCTTAATACAGTATTAGCACCTACAAACATCTAGTTGCTGTTTACTATTATTACTGAGTTAAATAATAACATTCAACCTTAAAAACAACATATGTATGGCAAGAGGGAATTTTCCAGATCCTCCTTTTTTTTTGGTCTTTTTGAGACAGGGTCTGGCCTTGAGCTCACTTTGTAGCCCAGGCTGGTCTCGAACTTGCAACGATCATCCTGCCTCAGCCTCCCGAGTGCTGGGATTACAGGCATGCGCTACCACACCTGGCTAAGCTTCTTGGTAGAAGATCCTGTCCTTTGCTTTTATAGATATCCCAACACCCACCCTCAGGGCCTTACAATCAAGCGGGTGCTCACATATTTTTTGAGACTATAATTACATCTCTAATTTCCAAATGAATGGACTAGACAACAAGGAGACATGGGGGGTGAGCCTGGTGTGAGCCTCATGGTCAGAAAAGTGGTGGACAGGAGACTGAAGTGGACACAGACAGACTTGGAGGGGAGCTGGATGGGTCAAGTAAAGGGCGAGTAAGAGCCCAGAGTGAGTTGGGGGCTCGGGATGGGACAGATGGCCACGGCTGTGACACATGAGCATGGCCTCTGAGTGTGGGCCAGGAGGACAGGGCGTGTCTCTGGGACAGATTCGGGCCTAACAACGGGAGCCCATCAGCCGCTCGAGACCCTTGTCGGAGAACCAGGCTGCAGGGCCAAATCCTATCTGTCCCCCAGCTCCTCTGCACAGGGGGCCAGGTGGAAGGCCTGAGCCTGAGGGAGCAGACCGGCCACAGAATGGGCCACCGGCTCCACGTGTCGGAGGCCTGGCTGGTCCTTCCACAGCTCTCTCTGACCCACAGGCTGAGTATGACGAGCGCAGAGGGAGAAGTGTCCCAGAAAAGCCCATGGTGTGACTTCTGCCACGGGGGAGGACGAGGTGAGGGCTCCTTCCCCCTCTTCCACGCTCTCTCAGCGTCTCCCTGAGGGGTCTCTCTCCTCTCTCTCAGGCCCGGAGCCAGGTCTCAGCTCCCCGCTGTGTTTGCTCAGAGCATCGCTCTGCAGGAGTGTCAGGCACAGAGTAGAGGTCTCCTTGCAGATTAACCAGCTCTCCATAGAACAGGGTTTCCTGATCAAGTCAGTGCCGATCCCTACCTCACACTGTTCACTTTGCCTCATTCCACCCTCACAGCAATCCTCTGAACTCTATATATGGGAAGACCAGGCCTCAAGGTTGAGGGACTTGCCTGAGTAGCAGGCCCATGACAGGCCTCAGCACCCGGGACTTGAACTAGGCATTCAGCCAGCGGCCACTGTGTTGTTTCCTGGATGGGTCTGGGAGTGGACAGCAGGATGCTGCCCAGGAATCCTGTCTTCCAGGTCCCTCCACACAGTTAACCCACAAACGATGTGACTGACAGTCTAGCTGATGAAGAGACTCTTCTGTCCCCTGTTGTCCCTGAGCAACCCTCTTGGTTCCTGCCCTCAGGCAACACCAAGACAGCGGAATGGAATTTTACCCAGCCGCTCCCAAGCTCCTGCGCTGGGGCCTGCCGGCCTTTAGGCAACTTCTAATTTTTTTTCTTTCTTTGTCTCCCCCACCATTTTAAAGAGAGCGGTGGTAAACACCTGAAAATAGGTTTTGAAAGAAAGGGACTCTTCAGGCATAATTATAGCCAGGCAGGGCCACAGCTTTCTATAAGCAGGAAAGCTGGTTCTAAATATAGCTGGCACAGTGCAGGCTGCCAGCTTCTTCCCCTGGCTGTGGTGCCCCGGCTGCAGCCTCCCGGGAGAGGCCGGGGCCCAGCCTCCTCCCCCCTGGGAAGGCTGGGGGCCTTCTCCACCGACCCAGTTGGCGGTCGGGGAGGAGGAGGTCCGCGCTTTGCCCGGTGTTCTGGAGGAGAATGAGAGACTTCTTAAACGTGTGCAAGGACCCAGGGCACATTTGAAAACATTTACAAATGCTTCTCACTGTTGACTGAGGTAGAAGTTAAGCCCAGGGTTCCAGAAGGGAAGAAGGAGCCAGTGCAAAAGCAGAAGGGCTTGGGTGGGGGAGGGACACAGCAAAACCCTGTCACAATGAGGGTGTTGGGGGGCTGGCCACCGGCTCATTTTCTATTTCTAACTCAAGGCCAGGCGCTGGACTCCCGTATTCAACCTAGCAATTTGGAGATGGCAGAGGGTGTGCTTGTGGAAGGGCAGCGTGCTCTCTGGACGGAAGTTCAGAAAGAAAACCAGAAAAGAAGACGGCTCCTTCAGGGATGCTCTGAACCTGCACTGGCCTCTGTGAAGTTGCTCACTTTGGGGTTGCCTCTACTTCCTGATTCCTGGGACCAGAAATGGGAAATGCAAAAAGGGTCTGTGTGTGTGTGTGTGTGTGTTGTTGCCGTTGCTGGTTTTTTTTTTTTTTTTTTTGGTTTTTCTCCGGTACCGGGAACCAAACTCACAACCTTGCGCATGCCAGGCAGGCGCTTTTTGCCGCTGAGCTAAATTCCCAGCCCCCTGTTGTTGCTGTTTTAATCACTCTGATTCACAGTCCTTTTTTGCATGTCACCCCAGTGTCAGTTATGAAGGAAAAAAAAAGGTTAAAAACAATCTAAACAGGCTGGGCATGGTGGTGCACGCCTGTAATCCCAGCACTCAGGAGGCTGAGGCAGGAGGATCGTCATGAGTTCCAGACCAGCCTGGGCTACAAAGTGAGCTTAAGGCCAGCCTCAACTGCATAGGGAGACCCTGTCTCAGAAGGAAAAAAAAAAAAAAACACAAAAAAAAATCTAAACAAATAAAAACAAACATCAAAAATAAAGCACAAGACTAGGCATTCAGCTCCATGGAGAAGTGTTTGCTCATCCTGCACCAAGCCCTGGGTTCTGTCCCCAGGATTGCAAAACAGTTCACCCAGAAAAACACAAAAGGTTTCCAGGAAACATCTGAAACCGCTGGGCAGCTGGAATGAGGTCTGTACCGGGCAGAGCTCAGTACTTCTGCACTGCTCTGTGGAGGTTGATGGCCTGGCCTTGAAGAGATGTTTTCATTCATAACTATTTCTTTTTTTTTTTTTTTTTTTGAGACAGTGTCTCACTATGCAGTTCAAACTGGCCTTGAGCTCACTTGGCAGCCCAGGCTGGTCTCAAACTTGCAACAATCCTCCTGCCTCAGCCTCCCGAGTGCTGGGATTACAGGCGTGCACCACCTCACCTGGCTCATAATTATTTCTAGAAAAGCACACAGATGGGAAGATAACCAGGTTGTGAGGAAGCCCAGGATGTTTGGCAAAGATTTTCAAAGAAAGTGGCTTCCCAAGTTGCTAAAATAGCAAGTCATGGGCAGAAAATTAGCAGGCTGCAAAATTATTATTATTATTATTTTTGGTACCAGGAATCGAACTCAGAACCTTGCACTTGCTAGGCAGGCACTTGTGCTGCTGAGCTATATCCCTGGCATGGAGAATCTTTTTTTTGGGGGGGGGGTATTGATTGGGAATCAAACTCAGGACCTTGCACTTGCTAGGCAGGTGCTTATGCCGCTGAGCTATATCCCCAGCCAGGCTGCAGAATGAATCATAGATGGAAGGTACTGTGGGAGACCAAAGGAGGATGCAGACAGGAGCAGGATACAGAAAAGGAGTCAACACCGGTAGAGTCCTGGGTGCTCAGGTTTAAAGTCCCAAACGGCCCCGGGGTGTCTAAGGTGGGACCGGTGAGTGGAATCAGAAGTTCCGTTCAGCAAAAGTAGACAAGAAAACGAACCTCTTTTCTCTGTTTTCCTGGTTGAAAACCAAACCCAGTAGCCATCTGATGAGATGCCAATGTCAGGAGCTGAGCACGGAAGGGAGGGTGAAGCCGCGTCAGCGTGCGGGCCCTGCACACGCCCTTCTCTGCTCGGGAATGCGCACGGATATCCGTGCCGGCTCCCGATCCCCGCCCGCCGCAGACCTCCTGCTTGCTCTTGCTTTCCAGTGACCCTAAAATGTCACTGGCAAAGCCGCATATTCCTGTCTGGGCCGGGGCAGTTTTAAATCACTTGATGAGTCACAGATCATTTTCAGCTGTTGCGGCAAGGACTGAGTGAAGACGGAGTGCAGGGTCCCGTGAGGGCCCGCTCGGGGGGGTGGGGTTGGGGCAGGGCTGGGTGGGGGGAGAATGCCCCTAAATATCAACTGCAAGGTCCCCCGCTTTCATGCACCTTCACAAGGGAGACAAATTCCACTTGACCCGCCAAGAGCTTTAGAAAACTTGACCTTCAAAGAAGAAAAGAAGTCTTGACCTTTTATAAAAAAGAGGGAACTAAAATTACAGCCCTGTATGTAGCTTGGAAGCCTGGAAACCTGGGGGCGGTGCCAGCCCAAACCAGAACCAAGTGTGGAAAGTTTATGCCACTGGCACAAAAGGTCAGTGGGCAGCCCTGAACCTGGGCAACATCTCACAGGCTCTTAGGCCCAGTGTTATTTCTGACAGTAGATTCCAGTCAAGAAGGTCGGAAGGTAGCCCTCAGTCTAGCCCTGGGGATAGGGCAAAGGCCTACTACTTTCTTTCCAGGGATGACCTGAGAGAACTGAACTGATTTCCTGTCCTGCATTCCTTCTGGGACAAACTACCTAAAAGAGCAGCCCATTTCTTCATTTTAAAAAATGAATCATATCACATGAGAACTTTTTTCAGTATTGGGTTTACATTCCCCAGCCCTTTCTTTTTTTTTTTTTTTTTTTGTCTTTTTTGAGACAGGATCTCACTCTGCGGTTCAGGTTGGTCTTGAGCTCACTTTGTTGCCCAGGCTGGCCTCGAACTCGCAATGATCCTCCTGCCTCAGCCTCCTGAGGGCTGGGATTACAGGCGTGTGCTACCACGCCCAGCTCATTTTTATTTTTGAAGAGGATTTTGTTAAACTGCCCAGACGGGACTTGAATTTCTGATCCTCCTGCTTCGGCCTCTCACATAGCTTGGATTACAGGTGTGTACCGCTTCACCTGGCTGTCTGAGACATTTTGAGGGTCTGCTACCGTCTGCTAAACCACGTACACATTCTTTTACTTGCTTACTTTATTTTATTTATTTACTTATTGTTTGGTACTGGGAATCAAACTCACGACCTTGTGCCTGGCAGGCTAGTGCTGTGCCACTGAGCTAAATCCCCAGCCCTTACTTGCTTATTTTAAAGTCCTCCTT
>NW_004955454.1:6512415-6514435 GCF_000276665.1 Chinchilla lanigera | reverse complement strand
TGCAGTTCAGGTTGGCCTTGAGCTCACTTTGCAGCCCAGGCTGGTCTGGAACTTGCAAAAATCCTCCTGCCTCAGCCTCCGAGTGCTGGAGTTACAGGTGTGAACCACCACACCAGGCTGTGCCTAAAATAGTAAGGGGTGAGTTCAAAATAGACTTTTCAATCTTTGCCCAGCCCTGACATTTTAAATGCTAATCAGGGAACTGGGCACCTCCAAAATGTGGCACTCTTTATAGCATTCAAATCCACGTCACTATAATGTCAAATCCCTTTGTGTTAATGAGACTTTTCCTCTTCATTCTCCTTCCTTTTGGGGAGTGAATGTAAGTATTTGAAAGAAAACATATCCTTCTTAAAAGGGAATAGAGCAGACATAAAAACCATAGACTCGACAGCCCAGATAGAAACCTTCACATGTATGATAAAGTGATTTTCCACAAAGTTGCCAAGACTATTCAGTAGGGGGAAGAACAATCTTTTCAACAGATGGTACTGGAAAAATTCGATGTTCTCTTATTCAGAAGAATGAAAATTACCCGTATCTTATGCCACATGCAAATATTAACTCAAAACATATCAAAGACCCAAAACTTAAGAGCTAAAAGTATAAAACTCTTAGAAGAAAACATAGTTGAAAACCTTCATGATATTGGATTTGACAATGATTTCTAGACTATGATGGCAAAAGTTCAAACAACCAAAGGAAAAAAACAGATAATTAGATTTCATCAAAATGAAAACTTCTAAGCATCAACAGTGACTATCAAGAGAGTAAAAAGACAACTCACAGAAAATGTTTTCAAATCATATATCTGCTAAAGGATCAATATCCAGGACATAAAAATAATTCCTGTAACTTAAAACCATAATGATAAATGAAACAAATCAGATACAGAAGCTTAAATATCGCTTGGTTTCTCTTATGCGAGAAATCCAAAGTATAAATAAAAAACAGGGGCTGAGCATTTAGCTCTGCGGCACAGTGCCTGCCTGGCAAGCACAAGGTCATGAGTTCGATTCCCGGTACCGGAAAAAAACAAACAAACAAACAAAGAACAAAATAAAAGATGGATAATAAGAAGTAGGGAGACAGAGCTCTCTCAAATGGTAAAAAGATCAAGAGATGGAGGGAAAAGGGCTGGGGTTATAGCTCAGCAGCACAAGCACCTGCCTGGCAAGCGCAAGGTCCTGAGTTCAATTCCTAGTACCAAAAAGAAAAAGCTACCCAAGAGATGGAGGGAGGGAAAAGAAATGAGAAAGGAATTAAGATGTATTATGTACACGTACCGACTCCACACAAGGAATGTAAACACTGTGGACTGAAACATGTACTAATTACAGAATTTTTAGAAGACTATTTCCAAATAGAGCGACATTCTGAGTTAAAAACAAAACAAACACACAAAAAACCTTATTCAAAACCAGTAAGGGACTTGAATAAGCCTTTCTCCAGACAAGATGCACACATGGCCCATAACCACATGAAAGGATGCTCCACGTTATTATTCATTAGAGAAACACAAATCAAAACCACCATGAGAAACTAGTTCTCAACCATTAGGATGACTATTTTGTTTGTTTGTTTGCTTTTGAGACAGGGTCTCGCTATGTAGTTCAGGCTGGCCTTGAGCTCACTTTGTAGCCCAGGCTGGTCTCAAACTCAGAACAATCCTCCTGCCTCAGCCTCCCATGTGCTGGGATTACAGGCATGTGCCACCACACCCGGCAGAATGACTATTATTTAAAAAAAAAAAAAAAGAAAAAGGAAAACAACAGTAAGTGTTGGCAAGGATATGGTAAGAATGAAATCATCATGCATTGCTAGTGAGAATATAAAATGATACAGTTGCTACAGAGAACATTTGGCACTTTCTGAAAAAGTTAGAAATATAATTATCATATGGTCCTTCAATTTCACTTCTAGATGTACACCCAAAAAAGTTAAAAATAGGAATTAGAACAGATATCCATACACCAATGTTCACAACAACATTATTTAGGCTAGCCAAAAGTCTCACACA
>NW_004955454.1:6504177-6505965 GCF_000276665.1 Chinchilla lanigera | reverse complement strand
GTGCGCCACCACGCCTGGCTTTATGTTTCTTCATTGGCTTTATTGTTTATTCTACAATGGAGCAACATTTTATTTCATAAAATAGAATGTGTTCCTCTGTTTGTTTGGGACCAGATCTCAGTGTAGCCCGGCTGGCCTTGACGTTGTGATCTTCCTGCCTCCGTTTCTGTTTTCTAGGTGCTGTAAGCAAAGATGGGCACCACAGCACAGGCCCCATTTTTATTTTTTATTTTTTGGGGTTTTTTCCTGTACTGGAAATCGAACTCATGACCTTGCACTTGCCAGGCAGGCCCTGTGTTCCTGAGCTAAATCCCCGACACCCCCGTTTTTATTTTAATTGTGTTGACTTAGATGTAAAAGGAAGCTTGCCCAGGCTGTCCCAAAGCTGCAGCCTGCTCCCACCCTCAACTCTAGTGGGACGGGGTGGGGTGGGGGTGGGCTATAAGTAGGAGATGAGCTACACATGACCTCTGTAAATTGCCTGCACACCCTGTGTCTAGAGATGTGAAGGTATGGGTCCTATAGGAGATTTTCAGGGCTTTCTTTTATGTAATACTATAGATTGCTAAGTTAGGTGAAAATACTGTAGGCAGTCAGACAGGGCTGGACCCTCAAGGAAGTTGGGGCTGAAGACAGAGACGGGCTGGAGGTGCATCTGAGAAGATTAAAGTCACAGTGGTCAGATTTGCATACTTCCCTAGGGATGAATAGAAGCTTGAGATTATTGGTATCACTCCTTTGAGATTTCGCATCATCTCCTTAGGGGTGGGCTATCCTCTTCCACCCAGTGAGACTAAGACCACGAAGACTAAGACCATGAAAATTAAGACCATTAAGACTAAAGACAAGACTATAGATTATTGGCCAAAGTTAATGAGGTCATCCCTCTGCCCTTGCTACCACTGGATCAATATTACCTAACTGACTATACATGTAATCTTATTGGTTGATCATAATTTTGACCCACATTGTACCCACTTCTTGATTTTGCTCTGTAAAACTTCCTTTGAGAAGTGGGCTTGTTCACAACCCATTTGGGACCCCTCCTGCCTCTCAGGAGCTATTCCTATTCCGCATTCTTTTCTCTAATAAATTTTCCTTCTTCTAACCTCCATTGTTTCATAGAATTCATTCTCTGACTTCAGGGAACATGGACTTGTCATAGCTGACATCTAACATTTCCCCTATATCATCTTGGAGTTTCCACCAAGATCCCTGGAAGGAGGTATGTGAGTTTGTCTTTGTTTCATGGCACCCCTAAAATATTTTGACTGGATTCCAGATTGTGGCTCACTTAGATAATCGAAAATTGTCATCCTTAAATTTGTGCCTTGTCTTTGTCAATAGCTTTATCTCTTCTATGTTCTGTCTTTTGTTAAAATGATAGTAAATTTAAATTGAGAACATGGAAGGCTGGGCCTGGTGGCTCATGCCTGTAATCCCAGCACTCAGGAGGCTGAGGCAGGAGGATTGCTGTGAATTCGAGGCCAACCTGGGTTACAAAGTGAACTCAAGTCCAGCCTGAACTGCATAGTGAGACCCTGTCTCAAAAAAAAAAAAAAGAGAACATGGGAAGATTATGTTTCTTTGAGGGGACATTTTACTCCTGTTTTGTATATGCTGCATTCCGGACTTAGTTTCTCAACTTGCTAGTGTTCCTTGTTTGATCTGTTTGACTTACCTGACTGCTGTGGTTTCTTATCTTATCTTAGACAACAGTGCTAGGGAAAAGTAATGTTAGATCACTCTATAGTGGACTTTGATATGAAATGCTATGAAATGGGTCTA
>NW_004955454.1:6497485-6504077 GCF_000276665.1 Chinchilla lanigera | reverse complement strand
CACAAGGTCATGAGTTCGATTCCCGGTACCAGAAAAAACCAAACAAACAAAGAACAAAATAAAAGATGGATAATAAGAAGTAGGGAGACAGAGCTCTCTCAAATGGTAAAAAGATCAAGAGATGGAGGGAAAAGGGCTGGGGTTATAGCTCAGCAGCACAAGCACCTGCCTGGCAAGCGCAAGGTCCTGAGTTCAATTCCTAGTACCAAAAAGAAAAAGCTACCCAAGAGATGGAGGGAGGGAAAAGAAATGAGAAAGGAATTAAGATGTATTATGTACACGTACCGACTCCACACAAGGAATGTAAACACTGTGGACTGAAACATGTACTAATTACAGAATTTTTAGAAGACTATTTCCAAATAGAGCGACATTCTGAGTTAAAAACAAAACAAACACACAAAAAACCTTATTCAAAACCAGTAAGGGACTTGAATAAGCCTTTCTCCAGACAAGATGCACACATGGCCCATAACCACATGAAAGGATGCTCCACGTTATTATTCATTAGAGAAACACAAATCAAAACCACCATGAGAAACTAGTTCTCAACCATTAGGATGACTATTTTGTTTGTTTGTTTGCTTTTGAGACAGGGTCTCGCTATGTAGTTCAGGCTGGCCTTGAGCTCACTTTGTAGCCCAGGCTGGTCTCAAACTCAGAACAATCCTCCTGCCTCAGCCTCCCATGTGCTGGGATTACAGGCATGTGCCACCACACCCGGCAGAATGACTATTATTTAAAAAAAAAAAAAAAGAAAAAGGAAAACAACAGTAAGTGTTGGCAAGGATATGGTAAGAATGAAATCATCATGCATTGCTAGTGAGAATATAAAATGATACAGTTGCTACAGAGAACATTTGGCACTTTCTGAAAAAGTTAGAAATATAATTATCATATGGTCCTTCAATTTCACTTCTAGATGTACACCCAAAAAAGTTAAAAATAGGAATTAGAACAGATATCCATACACCAATGTTCACAACAACATTATTTAGGCTAGCCAAAAGTCTCACACATAAACACACACATGAATATTAGTACCACTCATCCTTAACAAGGAAACTTTTTTGCCAGGAGTGGTGATGCATGCCTGTAATCCCAGCACTTGGAAGGCGGAGGCAGGAGAATCGCCGTGAATTTGAGGCCAGCCTGGGCTACATGAGCAAGTTCAAAGCCAGGCTGAACTACATAGTGAGACTCTGCCTCAAAAATAAATAAATAAATAAATAAATAAATAAATAAATAAATGGAAGCTCTGATACATGCTACAAGATAGACAAACCTTGAAAATATCATGTGAAATAAAATAACCCAGACAGAAAAGGACAATATGGTATGATTCTACTTATACACAGTACTTACTTTAGGTACACTCAAAGATGAAAGTATAGTTCCCTGGGATCAGTCTCCAACAGCAAAGGAAAAAAAAAGAAAAGGAAAGGAAAAGAAGAAAAGGAAAGGATGTAGAATAGAGGCTACTAGGGACTGGGGAGTGAGGAGTTATTGTTTAATGGGTACATTGAAAATATTTGGGATGATGAAAAAGTTCTGGACATAGATATTGGTGACAGCTGTACAAAATTGTTGATCTACTTGAGGCCACTGAATTATACATTTAAAAATGCTTGGAAAGCTGGAACAGGAGGATCACAAGTTCAAAGCCAACCTGGATAAGTAGTGAGACCTCGTCTTAAAAAGGGCGGGGGTGAAAATGAAATGAGCCGAGCACTGTAGGACACACCTGAAAATCCAGCTACCAGGAAGGCTGAGGCAGGAGAATCCCAAGTTCCACCCAAGCCTTGTCTCAAAAAAAAAAAAAAAAAACAAAAAGAATCTGGGGATGTAGCTCAGTAAGAAGGCCAGTACTGGGGGAAAAGGGGTGTGTGTGTGTGTAGCTAAAATGATAAATTCTGTGTTGTTATAATTTTATAATTAAAAAAGGGATGGAGTCCAAATTCAATTATGAGGAGGAAACTGGACAAATCCAAAATTGTAGGTCATTGTCCAGAACAGTTGACTTGCGCCGTTCAAAAAATGTCAAGATCATAAAGGGACACAAAAGGGAAGCGGGATTCTGTTACAGATTAACAGAGATGTAAAGACGGGGCAGGCAAACGCAGGGAGTAAACTTTCATCACAGTTTAATCTAAAAAAGCAAAAAACTAGAGCATTGTGTGGAAACTCGGGGAAAGCAAATACAGGCAATAAATCAACACTAGAAATGGTTTTCCTTTCTTCTTCCTTTTTTTTTTTTTTTTTAGTGCTAGAGATGTAATCCGAGGCCTCACATATGCTAGGCAAGCACTCTACCCCCGAGTTGTATCCCCCGCCCTGCAATTTATGTTCAAACAGAGAAAAACAAAATAGAGATAAATATGGCAAATTTGATGAAAGTGTACGAAGAGTCTAAAGGTATTCACTGTTCTAGCCTTTCCATTTTTGTCCATATTGGAAATATAGGGCCGGGGATATAGCTCAGTGGCACAAGAACCTGCCTGGCAAGCCCAAGGTCCTGAGTTCGATTCCCAGTACCAAAAAAAAAAAAGAAAGAAATATAAAGAAGACAAACAGGCCAGTCATTTTCATGCCCAGGTGATGAGGGAAATGCTTGACTTTCTGTGAATCAGTGAGCAAAATATTGATCTAGTTGCCACACTGGCGCATGCCGCTTCATTGAGCTCAGTGCCCTGGGCCACCGGACAAAGCTGCTGTGGATTCTCTGGGGGGTGGAAATAGACACCTGTCTCTGCCAACCGTGATGCCTCATCACGCCGCCCACACCCCCAAGTCTTGCCTCTGCACACCCTCAGCTCTGTGCCACCCACCTTGATAACTTTGGGACCTCCTGTGTGGCCCTGTGTGGTCTTGTGTAGCTCCCAAGGGCAGAGCAGGTCTGCTTTTTGTTTGACCTCCTCCTTAGCATTGCAAGCCCTGCACTTTTTACCGAAGTGCTGAACGCACCGGAGCTGTTTAGTAAATATCCGTGTATTCACTGATTATTCATTATGCTGTCAGTATAAAAAGAAAGACATGTCTGGAAGTGTTAGTGGACAAGGTGGGGGTCAAAAAGTTTATCCATTAACGTATTAAGCTACTAGCAGGTAGGACCTTGCCGGAGGAATGCCAAGAGGAAGCTTTGACACAACCTAATTCTGTGGCAACCAAGTGCCATTGGCTTAGGCAGTGATTAGTACTCAGGGGTGGGGTGAAAGAAATGCAGCCTTGGCAGATGCTTCTGAATACCTAAGCACAGCATGTCCCTGGCTTGGCCCTATGGGGCAACTGGTGTCTCAGCCCCAAAAGATGTTCCCAAGGAATCAGGGCCAAACCGAGGATTAAGGAGCTGAAAAGGGGAATTCTGATTCCCGCTGCCTGAGCACAGTCACTGCGCCCCGGGGCCTGCGGCAGTCAGAATCCCGGAGGAGGATGATTCCCTCGGGTGGGAGAGGGAGGGGCTTCGGACCGATGGAAGGTGTTTTTACCTGCTGAGCCGTGGCTGGGCACCCTGGCCTGTTGCATTCCACCCCCAGCTGGCACCCCTGCAGCCACGCCACAGCTTGTTAGGGGAGTGTAGACCTGCCCTTCTTGTCTTGAGCAACATCTCAGCATGGAAGCCCAGAGGGTAAATGTCTTCTTCCCTCTAGCCAAGGCAGGCTCTCATCTCTGATGTATACTCAATGTGTTGTTATTTGCTATTAAATTGGGTTTTTGTACAACTTAGTTTTCAATTCAATTTAATATTTTCTTAAATATCTGCTTGCGTTGTTCTCTGAGTATTTCTTTTTTTTTTTTTTTTTTTTTTTTTTTTGAAACAGGGTCTCTCTATGCAGTTCAGGCTGTCCTTGAGCTCACTTTGTAGCCCAGGATAGTCTCGAATTCGCAACAATCCTCCTGCCTCAGCCTCCCAAGCGCTGGAATTACAGGTGTGTCCCACCACACCCGGCCTACTGATTATTGCATGAGAGTCTTGAGTTACTCCACAAAAGTACAAACCTTCTAGGGAACCATGTTCTGTTTTGCTTTCCCACTCATGTTCCCTCCCACGGCCAGTAAGCATTAGCTGCTCATCACTACATAGGACAATATAAATAGGCGCATGAGTATCCACAGTATGTAATTCTCTGCAACAGTTAAAAATAGCATGAAGGTGTAGCTCCGCGGTTGAACATGTGGTTAGCATGCATGTTTAATTCCCAGCACTAATAATAGTGGCGATGCTCTTAATAATAAGGATCTATATGTTTTGACATGGGAAGATTGCCCCTCATATTATTGTATCAAGAAAAGCACTTTGGCAAGTGGGAAACCCTTTGTGAAGCAGGAAGTGGTAGAAAAAACAAGGGCCTGGTCCATACATCTGTTTCGTTCCTTTATCACATACTCCTAGCCATAGGACATTCATTACAAACTAGTTCAGTACAACTCAGTACAGTGATGGCTCAGTTGTCCAACAGCTCCAAGCTCAGACTTTTCACTATTTGAACAGCAAAGTTCAAGAACAATCTGCTCAGCTGGGCATGGTGGTGCACGCCTGTAATCCCAGAACTCAGGAGGCTGAGGCAGGAGGATCACCATGAGTTCAAGGTCAGCCTGGGCTACATAGTGAGTCCAGGCCAGTCTGAACTGCAGAGTGAGACCTTGTCTCAAAAAAAAAAAAAAAAAAAATCTGATTGGTGTTTGTAACTTTGCTCTATACTTAAACTGAAAACCAGACTTGAGAAAACCTGTACTAGCCAAGAGTGAGTCACACGTAGCACCTCGCTGTGGCCACAAAGGGGTGATACTTCAGTCTAAGCACAGTTCTCCCCGGATAACCTATAGTGCTTGTGTTCAAATATTCGTCACTGTGCTTTTTTTTTGAAGTTTCATTTATGTAAAATTTGTAACCATGGTTCCAAAGAAAGTTAGGGATACCAGCAGTAAAGCTAAGAGGAAAACTGAGAAGCTTGATAAAGTTAAAGAAATTGTTGTGGAATTTGTTAAAGTCCTGGAAAAATGAATTTATAAGTGTAATTTTTGGGCCTCAGAACCAATTGTTTTGTTTTCCATTTTTTAAAAATAAATGTTTATTGAAGAATAATAATATTTCCACTTCATAGTGACAAACAAAAACAAAACACATTGGTTGCAAGAGCAGTAAAATATAAAATAATGATAAATCCTTTTTTTTTTTTAATCCTTTTGGGACAAGGTCTCGCTCTGCAGTTCAGGCTGGCCTTGAGCTCACTTTGTAGCCCAGGATGGTCTCGAACTTAAAACGATCCTCCTGCCTCAGCCTCCTGAGTGCTGGGATTATGGGCATGCACCACCGTGCCCAGTAAAATAGTGATAAATCTCACCACAAAATTTGCAAGACCCATAAACAGAAAAGGGGAGAGCATTACAGAGAAATTAAAAATTTCAAGAAACATTTTAAGGTGAAACACTTACAGATAACAATTTTCTATGAAAATCCAAAAGACTTGAAATCATTAAAACAATTTTGAAATGGAAGAAAAAATGTTAGAAAGCTAACATGACATTATTTCCAGAATTAATATATACTTGGAATATCTTATTTACTCTTTCAGTTCCTCACATTAGGGAGACAACACCATGGTTGTACATATGAGTCTGATTTATTTCACTTATAAAATATGGACTTGAGTTGCTTCCATTTACCTATAGAAGTCTCCATGGTTTTCCATTATTATTGATGGGAAAAATATGTTCAGGTCTTGAACTTTTTAGTGTTTGAACACGAATTCGGAACAAGTTGGGGCCAGGGATATACCTCAGTGGCAGAGCACCTGACTGGAACAAGTTGAGTTCCACAACCACTATCTCTCTCTCTCTTTCTCTCTCTCTCCTCTCTCTCTATCTCTCTCTCTGTGGGTCTCTTGTCACACGCACGGTCTGTATTCCCAGTTCACACAGTGAATGTTTGGTCTCTCTGTCTCTCTGTCTCTCTTTCCTTGTAGTACTGGGATTAGATGCAGAGCTTCACACAGGCTAGGTATCTACTCTACCCCTGAGCTACACCCCAGGCCTTTTTAGTTTTTATTTTGAGACAGGATTGTAGCTAAATTGCCCAGCCTGGGCTCAAACTTGTGATCGTTTTGCTGGGATTACAGACATGTGCCATTATGCCCAGCAATACTTTCTTATGTTTTCGTTTTCAACAGGAATTGTAGTTAATGTCAAATAAGTAATATGTATCAGGGAGTTAGCATAGGACTCACTACAATAATAGTCACACTTAACATAGAACTTGTTTGGGCCAGGCACTATTTTTAGCACTTTACATGAATGAGTTTAATTAACCTTCACCATAGCCTCACAGGAAACAGAGGCACAGAGAGATCAAGCAAGCTGTCCTAGGGCAGACAGCACAGTGAGAAATTCAAGTCCTAGCATTCTAGGTCCACAGCCTGTGTCCTTGATGGCTAGGCTGAAGGTGCTCAATTACGTGCCTTTTGTCATATCCCTTTCCTCCCTTTTCTTTGCTTCTACATTCTGCAAGTGCCTTCCTTGATGATGACATTCAGAAAACTGTGAAGGGGGCCAGGGAGATAGCTCAGTGACATAAGTGCTTGCCTGGCAAGAGCAA
>NW_004955454.1:6487693-6493911 GCF_000276665.1 Chinchilla lanigera | reverse complement strand
AGGAAATGTCAAGACTGTTCTGCCTCAGTTTCCTTTCTGATCTGCTCTTTTACTGGAGAGGAGGACATCTTAGCTCTTGAGATTCTCATCTTTCCAGGTTGAGAGTGACATCATGGACAAGTTGTTTCAACTCACCGTGAGCGTGAGAAGAAAAGACTTCCTTTTCTGGTCTCATTTTTTTTTTTAATCTTTTCCTGCCACTTTGTACTTCCCTGTTCAGGGAGGCATGTAAGATTAGACAGAGAGGAACTCTGAACTCCCCCCAACCTTTCCCTCCTATCCAACAGCTAAGAATCTTTAAGTTGAGCCTGTACAATGTGAGGGTTTGTTAACACTGAAGACAGGGAAGTCACCTTAGATGAAGACAGCTCAGGCGTTTACCTATCCCTCATAGAACTCCAGCAGACAGTGGTTACTCTGCCAGCTAATTAAATGCTCCTAAAGCACCTGCAACTCTTACAGCAGAGAATAGGTTCCCCAGCACCTTTTTGGTCATCCCCACTGAAGCCAATAGAATGTTGAGCAGACAAACAGCTGGACTCCTTTCCAGAGACATCTCTGGTTGCATGGAACCAATGAAAGTTGAGTGGACAACTGAGGGGTCATGGCCAGGGGGACTCTCTGGCAGATACCCAAAAGTTCCTCAGTGGAAGCTGGGTCCTGACAGTATGACTGGGTAACCAGCAGAAAAATCTCCATTTACCTATTGTCCCTGCCTGCACTCCTCAGTGAGCTGAGAGATACTGCTCAGCGATCTGGTATCCTCTGTCCCAGAGTGACCAGAGAGGACACTGTTAGGACCCTCTCTTAAGCCTCTCTTCAGAGTTGAGCTACAGATTTGGGCTTTTTTCCTCTCTGCTAGTAAGTTAGGAACTCCCCCTAAGTTTTTCTCCAACTCACTTGGAGTTAACTTCAGAATCATCTTGTAGTTAAACTGCCCCTCCTCCAGGAGGTTAGTCTGAGGCAGCTTACAACAACTCTTTGCCTTTCATGGAGGAAAACAATTATCAGGGAGGTGATTTACACTTGTGCCTTGTAAGGTTACCAAGAGTTTAAAAAAAAAATGGTTTTAGTCAGCTTTACCCTTCTCTCATGTGCATGTATAAAATTGATAAATAAATGTGCCTTTGCTAAGATGTGAATTGTGGGTGCTGGGTGCTGGGTAGATGTTTAACCTGTGCTTCAGAGACCTAGAAACTTAGAGTGGGTTTTGAGTGAAACTCACCCTTGTCTTACTGTTAGGGAAGATTGTCTAAGTGATTAGGTAGATAGCATAAACGTCTTGTAGACTTTGTTGCCCTAGGGCCCAGGGCAGGATTTCTTGGAGCCATTTACTTGACTCTATCTGTCTCTAGAGGCAATCTCTTTTGCAGGTGGAAAATCTTTCAAAACAGTGTTCTAATCTTTCCAATTTCAAAAAATCAGTGGTTTGGATCTCTTGATTATTGGTTTTGCTGGCAGTGCTTCCTTTGGACTGTTGCAGTTAGAATCAATTATAACTTGTGCTTTTGGAAACATCTGGTGGAGTTAAAAATATAAGTTCCTGGGGAAGAGAAGGTCGAAAGCTGGTAAAATGTGGCTAGTCTGACCTGACCCATCTTCTACCCTCCAGATGGCAGCCCCCTGCTCTAGAATGGGTCACCTCAGGGGATATAGAAATCAAGTAGAAATTAGAGGAACGCCAATTCTTTCTCTTTTATTTCAGACAGGAGACTCAATCTCTTACCTCTTTGGAATGCACAGTAGATGCTCCAGTTATGACCCTCCTAACATAAGAATAACATGAGTTATGACTGGAATTTTAGGTTTGAGTTATGACTGAAGTCTTGAGTTATGATCCAAATGCTGGCCACTCGTGCAGTTGTAAACAAAGACCCGTGATGCCAGAAAAGCATAAGTAAGTGCCTGTGTCAGTCTGAGCCCAGAGGCATGTGTTTCTGGACATGAGCTCAGTCTGTGCTTTCTATAATTGCTATAGTTACTGCTGTCAAGATGGCCCCCAAAATGCTAGGAAGGAAGATATGGAAGGAAGGGAAGGTAAAGAAAGCAGTCAAAATTTAAAAGAACAGTGTTAAAGAAAGACAGAAACAGACAACCTTAGACCACTTTTTATTTGTGAAAAGGTTAAGTCCTAGTGAACCAGAAACAGGTCTTAGAGGTCTACCAACTCTTCCAAGGAGAGAAGAGACACCAAAGAGCCAGATTCCTGCTGTTCTTATGGAAGGGAACTCTCCTTCCAAACAATAACCCCCTTCCATTTCATCCTCCCTTCCTGCAAGCCAAAGATGTCAACTTAAGTGTTGAGTACACTATGAAACTGTTTCTGGTAAACTAGGGACATTTTATAACTTTTTGGTGAATATACCAGGAAAATTATCACATATTATGTGACTTTTTTTTTGTTATGAAAAGGTTAGTTAAGGGGTGCTTGTGAGGTTCAGAATGCATTATGGGTATTTCAACTATTTCTTATGGGAAAAATTATATTGACTTACGACCAACTTGAGTTACAATCAGCCTCTGAGAATGAATTGAGTTTGTAAGTTAAGGGTCCGCTGTATTCTTAAGCACTGGAAAATGTCCAACCCCTATGTATTAAAGAGCTATTTAATATTTTTCTGCATCCATATATGGCCTGCCTACCCCTAGAGCCAAAAGGAATGTAGAGGGAAGTATTGATTGAGATACTGTTTCACAACCAGAATCACATTGTAAGAAAGAGTCAGAATTACCTATGTTCAGACTTTCTTTACATTAAGAAGTAATCTTTACTTGTGTTCAAAATGTAAGTATAAGCCACAGGAAAACCAAACAGTCCCTAAGACACAATTAAATGCACCCATTATCACTGAGCCTGAGGCTAATCTTCCTCATCTTTTAGACCCTGATAATGAGGTTTCCAAGGTAACCTTCAACTCATCCACTATTAGTGAACCTGAGATGAGGTTTCCAAGGTAACTGTAGTCAAAGCCACACATACTATTACTGAGCCTGAGATTTCGCTTGCCTCTCTTTCAGATCCTAAGAGTGAGGCCTCTAAGCCAACCATAATCAAAGCCTCTACTGGACTAGATCCACCCTTAGCTGATTTTGTTCAAGCCCCTCAAGGACAGCAAGTAAATGGGGAATATAGGGCTACCCATGCTCACGTGTGCTTCTTTCTCAGTGACCTCAAACAGATCAAACAAGATCTAGGAAAGTTTGCAGAAGACACTGAGAGTACGTTGAGGACACAGAGTACATTGAGGTCTTTAGAGGACAGACCCAGACCTATGAACAAGACTGGAAAGATGTAATGTTATGCTTAAATCAAATTAAAATCTCTTCTAATGAGAGTCAGTGGGTATAGACTTTAATCTGTGAGTTTCTTTTTCTTTTTCTTTTTGTCTTTTTGAGACAGAGTTTCACTATGCAGTTCAGGTTGGCCTTGAACTCACAGCAGTCCTTTTGCCTCAGCCTCCCAACTGCTGGGATTACAGGTGTGTGCCACCATATCCAGCCAAATCTGTGAGTTTTGTGAGTGAATCACAGATACCCATGAGTGCATACTTTCAGAGTGGGTTTAAGTAGAGCTTAGACACCATTGCTACAGAGGGAAGTTACCTAGGTAAGTAGATAGAAAACCCAAAATGCCCCCGAAGACCTCTTTGTCCCAGGGCCAAGATTGCTCCTGGACTATTACCTGTCTCTCTCTATCCCTGGAGGTGATAGATCTCTTTTGCAGGCTGGGATTTTAGAACTTTTTGATTCAGATCATTTATTATAAAATAAACCCTAAATGGTACAGTTGGAACACTTTCATTTTTTCTCTCACTTTCTTTCAAAAAGTTAAAAAGTAGCCATTCAGATTCTTTGGTTATTAGTTTAATTTTCTGCTTGGCAATGCAGTTGGAACCAATCATATTATTTGTTTGTGGAGGAATGTTTTGCTAAGGATTAGAGACCCACCCTGAGAAGGCTCTTGATCTTAACTGTTCTTCTACACTTGAGATGGTTAGGATTTAGTCTTGTGCCATACTTAGAGTCATTCTTTGGTCCCTTGATCCTGAGAAATAAAAGTTTACAACAGTGTTTGGTCCAAGGCAGTTCTCTCTTCTGTGGCTACTGGATATCAGGATCAAGTTTCCAGAAAGGTGAGACCCTCCCTGGGACCCTTCAAGAATGAAGCTGATCTTCATTTACATCTGGGTCATATTCTAAGAACCTGGTCTAGATTTAACTCTGAAACTCTCAAAGAATAAATGTAAAAGTGTTCGTCCAAGTTTATCTGCCTTTCGGTTCTTAGGCAGAACTGGAGATTAGCTCCTCTTACTTCCCACTCCCCTCAAGAGGGATGCTGAGTGGTTTTTATAGCATAGATAGTTCACTGATAGAACAAAACATACCTAGGGAGCCTCATGAGTTTAATAACAGTTTCAAATGGAAACAGGTGTTAGAGAATAGACACAGCCCCAGTCTCCAGAGGACTGCCTCTCTCCCCATGATTTCTCCAGAACATCTTGCCAGGATGGCCACTATTCTTGGAGATATGCTAAGCTGAGGATCGGAAAAAGGAAAGCCTATAGCTATGTAGGATCCAAGGGTCACAGACAAAATGGGAAAAAACTGTTATAGGTAGATATCTGTAGCAGGGCAGATTGGAGCATTGGCAGGCCTTCTTCCCCTACTGTTTTGAATTCTTACTCAGCTTCAAAGAATGTCACTTAGTCTCTTTCTACACACCCAGATCTGACCTGCACCCTACCCCCATAGTTAAAATTACCTTTAATAGTCAGTCCCTTTAGAGGAAGCAGCTACATGTGGCTATCAAAACAGCAGTTTTGGCTATCAGCTGTGACTATTGAACAACTATGGCTATCAAAGCAATAGTGAAAAGCCTGTATATCTGGGTATTCCAGTCAGATAAACTGTCAGCCTAGGGCCCATCTTAAAAATGAAGGTTTCATTCCTTCTGATACTTACTGCAAGAAATCTGTTAATTGACCTACGAAAAAGTTCAGACTAGTCTATAGTTATAAACTTAAAAACTATGATAGGGTTAGTGTAATTTTACATGACCAAACACATCTGAGTGCACTCCGGTCTATTAACAATTGTCCTATGTGTGCCTGTCTGTCTGTTCAATTTATAACTGGTTGCAACATCTACAGCTGTTTTGTTTGAGCTCAATTTTTTCTACTCATTGCCTTTTTGGATTCTTAAAATAATTGTGTCTACAATTGAAGTTGGTGTATAGATAAGTGTCATTGGAATTAAGGACATGCTTCCACCCAGACTGCCAGCTGATTAAAATGATGTCAAGGGGGCTGGGGATTTAGCTCAGCGGCACAGCACCTGCCTGGCAAGCGCAAGGTCGTGAGTTCAATTCCCGGTACCAGAAAAAAAAAAAATTAAAAAAAAAAATGATGTCAAGACGGGTTTTACAAATGTGATGCATATTGTTGTCTGTGTTCAAAAACTTGGGAGTCTTTCATTGGTTAAGAATAATATATTAATCGTTATGATCTGGTTCTCATAGGTCATCTGAAAAATTTGTCCAGAGTTAAATGGGGACCTTTAGGCTTGAGGAAAACTATGGGATGGGACTCTCCTTGGTGACTAAAGGCGTAGCTGCCTGGAAACATTTATTCCAGTCCTTGTTCACTAAAGGGACCTCAATAATTTCCATAGCCTTATGGGAGACACCCCAATAAACATTCCTAGACATATTATTATGATATGTCTACATTATTTGTCATCAAAAGATTAAGTTTTCTATGGGTAAAACAATAAGGTTTTATTCAAAGATGCTCTTGATACAAAACTAAGTTAAGGGACAAAGGTTTTCATATACTTGTGGCACTCATTATCGCTAATTTCATGGTGTACTAAATGTATTCATGCTTTCTAGGTGTAGAGGTCTACTAAAATGTAAAACCAGGATTGTTTATGGTGATAACCTTTTTTTTAAGACTCAGATATCTGTCTTTCTCTTGTGCTCCAGCTACTTGTGACAAGATGTATATGTCAAAAGTCAAGTGTGGTGGCACATGCCTGGAATCCCAGCACTTGGGAGGCTGAGGCAGGAGAATTGCTGTGAGTTCCACACTAGCCTAGGCTACATAGTGAGTCCAGGCTAGCCTGAACTACATAGAGAGCCTATCTCAAAAAAAAAGAAAGAAGAAAGAAAGAAAGAAAGAGAGAGAGAGAGAGAGAGAAAGAGAGAGAGAGAGAGAGAG
>NW_004955454.1:6471935-6487583 GCF_000276665.1 Chinchilla lanigera | reverse complement strand
AAAGAAAGAAAGAAAAAAGAGGTTGTCTTACTTACTTTTTTCATTCCTGAGACAAAATACCCAACACCTACAGTTAAAGGAGGAAAAGTTGCTGGGGACATAGCTCAGTAGAACGGTGCCTGCCTGGTAAGCACAAGATACTGGGTTTGATTCCTGGTACTTAAGAAAAAAAATCCAAGGAGGAAAAGTTTATTTATCTCACAGTTTGTAGAGGTTTCAGTCCATAATTGGCTGGCTGCAAGACAAGGTGGCACATGGCAGGGTGCAACCATTCATGGTGGCAGAAGACAGCAAAAGTAACAAGTGAGAGAGAGAAAGAGAGAGCAAGAAATAAACCTTTTTCTGTCCCTTATCCTTATATTGTGTGCAGGCTACCAGCCCTAGGGTGAGTGTAGCACTAACACCCTTAATCCCAGCATTGAACCATGAATCACTCACAAGCTCTATATTCAGCCACCTCTGAAAAGCCTGCCCCCATGACCACATGAGGCTTGGAGGGGACATCCAGACACAGATCATAACAGAGGTACATATCAAGCCAGCAGAAGATCCCCAGTCGAATGATAGTTTTTGAAAAACTTATGTGATGTGTATGTTATATATGTGTCACTATACTTAGACATGCTCAGGCACCAAGCTGCCCAAACAATGTCACACACTGAAAATTAGATGCTAGACATTATAAACTTCTAAGGCACCTTTATAGACAGGTACATTCTTCTTTGATAGCACCCTATTGAAGGGTAACCAACTGGGTGAGAGTTTCATATCTTGTGATCAGATGGAGATGTTTGACTAAGAAGTCCATTCTATACTAAGATGGGCTGCCACATCCAGCATAGCTCTTGAAACCCTGGAGGGAGGATGGTGGAAGATGAAGAAATGAAGACAAGAGTCAGAAAGCTGAGATCAGGTGGAGCCCCTCTCCTGATGGGGGAAAGGACTGCCCAAAAACTGCAGCATGTTTTCTTATACAATCAGCATAAGAAGCTGTTTACAGAGAATTTTAAGGGGAGGGTAAGATCTGGAAAAGGAAAAACATCTAATCTTCAACGAAACATCATGGCTTGGTGCTTACATCAAGAACAAGAAAGGAGTTGTCTAAATTATCTCAGGGGAAGGCCAAGTCACTTTGTGTATCAGCTCCCTGAGCTGTGTACACTTCTCATGGGGCCCTGCCAAACTCATGAGGAACAGTGACCTTGTCCTAGATACCTGAGGTACAGACAGCTTCATTCCCAACAATGGACATTTATATAATAATGTCTCCATGCAAAGATAGGCTCATCATAATTGTCATGCTGAAATACTATGTGTGGCTTCTTATCTCAAGTTTTCTCTGTAAAACTATACAACTATTGTCTGGTTGTCATAGGTCAGATGAGAACATTCTGCAAGGATTTAACTAATAAAACAACCATGGTTGGTAAGTCTTTTTTTTTTTTTATCTTTTTGAGACAGTTCAGGCTGGGCTTGACCTCACTTTGTTGGCCAGGCTGGCCTTGAAATTGCAGCAATCCTCCTGCCTCAACCTCCTGGTACTGGGATTATATATATGTGCCAGCACAACCAGCATACTTTATACTTTAAAATGCTTGATATTTAAATGAGATAATAATTTATAATGAGTTAAGCTCATTGCTCCCTCTGTACAACTGATATAACTGATCTTCTCTTCTTCAGTGACTGAAGTTTGGAGATTAAAACTAGAGAAGTGCCAGGTGTGATGGAGCACTCCTGTAATCCCAGCACTCGGGAGGCTGAGGCAGGAAGATTGTTATGAGTTTGAGACCAGCCTGGGCTACAAAGTGAGCTCAAGGCCAGCCTGAACTACATAGCGAGACCCTGCCTCAAAAAGACCAAAAAAAAAAAAAAAAAAAAAAAAAAAAACCCACCAAAACCTAGAGAAGTAACTGGGCTATGAAGACAGCCAATATTTTGGTTCTAGCCCTCCAAGGTTGATGGAGACCCAGAACCCAAGGTCAATGAGGACTTTCCTACAGGACCTACAAATTTGGTGAGTCACACAACCTCCGGAACAGGGAGACTGCTGAACCCCAGAGGACAGGAATCAACAAATGTACAGTGTGCCTAAAGAGGGTCACCAAAGAAGGAAAAGGCTCCCGTGTTTTCACAGAAAAGCAACATGGTCAAGCAAGACTGTGACTCATCCTGGCAGCTGACACTGAAGACGACTTGAGAGGCTCTGCATATTCCAAAAGTCATGCCTGAGGAGGCTTAACTGACCTTGATAGACAGCAAGTTTGATGAACACAAGCCTCACTTTACCTTGGTCTTAAGCACCCAACAGAAAAGTATAACCAAAAGATGCATGAAAACAATCCCATAGTAACAAAAGCTAGATATAAAAATGGGCTCCAATCACTGACTCCTTCCGGGAGTTTCTAGCTGCATTGGTAGCTGACCACTCTTTTGGTACATTAAGGAAAAACTACAGTGGAACCTATGAAAGCTCAGTAAGAGCCTTTAAATTCCTTAGCTAAAATTGTCCTTCAAAACCACCGAACTCCCTGTCTACTTACAACAGAAAGGACTTCTGACAGGAAGTATCAGACTTGTGGATAACCTCCATTAGTAGAGGGGTCTAAGAGCCAACTGGTTACAATCACTATCCCAGTCCCAAAAGAGCAGTTCCTGGACATGGCTCTTTTCCCAACCTGCCTTTCCATTCCTGTGCTCATGCTTTGATTATACAAGCTTTAATTTCTTGGAAAATTTATTTATCTTTGGCTAGAAAATGCCAAACTCTAAGTGGTCATGCAGATGGAACCAATGACGTATGTGCCAGACTCCTTTTATGGAGATCCACCAGATCGACCTTGTAAAGGGTATTCACAACTGCTGAACTAAAACATGACTTCTAGCCAAGGCCTACTAAATTAGCTTTCTGGAGAAGACCCCTGACTGTGATCTCTTGTACACCAACCCTTCTCAGCCTCGAAGCAGCTGGATGGAAACTATGCCCCTTCTCCCTTAACAGCAGTTAAGGGTTCCCCTTCAGAGGAGAGAATATTATAGACAGCTAAGTTAGGTGGAACTATCACAGGCAGTCAGACAGGGCTGGACCCTCAAGGAAGTCAGTGCAGAAGATGGGAAGCATTGAGACTGAGGCTACACATGCATCTGTTTTTTTTGTTTGTTTGTTTTTTGTTTTGTTTTTTTGAGACAGGATCTCAATATGCAGCTCAGGCTGGCCTTGAGCTCACTTTGTAGCCCAGGCTTGTCTCGGACTTGCAAGGATCTTCCTGCCTCAGCCTCCTGAGTGCTGGGATTATAGGCATGTACCACCACACCCACCCTAGACATGCACCTGAACAAGACTAAAGTCACAGTGGTCAGATTTGCATACTTCCCTAAGGGATATAGGAAAGCTTGAAATTATTGGTATCACTCCTTTGAGATTTCCCATCATCTCATTAGGGGTGGGCCATCTGCTCCCATCCACTAAGACTAGTACTAAGACCACTAAGACTAAAACCACTAAGACTAAAGACAAGACTAGATTGTTGGCCAAGGTTGATGATGTCATCCCTCTACCCTTGCTACCACCGGATCAATATTGCCTAAGTGGCCATACTTGTAATCTTATTAGTTGATGATAATTTTGGCCCATGCTGTACCACCTCATGATTTTTCTCTATAAACCTTCCTTTGAGAGGTGGGCTCCTTGGCATCCCATTCGGGACCCCTCCTGTCTCTCAGGAGCTATTCCTATTCCGCATTCCATTTCTCCAATAAATTTTCCTGCTGTTAACCTCTGTTGTTCCTTAGAACTCATTCTCTGACTTCAGGGAACATGAACTTGGCATATCTGACAGTTAGCACTTCCCCTATCTCAATCACCCTTGTATGGTGAAATTACTGGACAATATGCTTATACTATTTTCAAATGATAAAAATCAGCCAATTTTCCTACACATGGGTCATAGAAACAAAACTGCTGGCTTCTATGGCCACAAAGCTGTCTGATCTTCCAAACTATCACCAAATCTCAAACAGACCTACCTTCTCACAGGGAAGGGTGGTCTGGGGGCATGGAAGATTTTTACTGTATGGGGACTGGAAGGACCAGTATGGGAGACCATGGTCCTTCCTGAGCTGTCCGTGCCTGGTCTCCTTTTCCTGTAGCTGGCTTTCTTGGTTCTCCAGGTGGTCTGTGCTGGCTGCATGCAGGTCCTGGCCAAAAGCAAAGCCTCTAGCCTCCTTCCAGCCCATTTTCTCTAACAGTTGGAAGGAGTGGGGAATGGTCCTGAGGCTGGGAAGAAGAATGTGCCCCAATTAAAGATGCATCTCTTGGAAACCAGAAAAGAATTCTGGATGGATAGCTTTGATTAGACCCTTGTGCTAAAGACAGGCTGTAGTGGAAATCTATTCTAACACTTCCTTAGAGCTAGGTTATTTCCTTCTGGCTTAGAAAATACTGTGTAGGGCCAGGGCTATAGTTCAGCGGCACAAGTGCCTGCCTGGCAAGTGCAAGGTCCTGAGTTCGATTCCCGGTACCTAAAAGAAAGGGAAAAAAAAGAAAGTACTGTGTGTAATTTGGAGGACAGTGCCAGGTGAGGGTGGAATGCAGCCGAACACTGCCACTGCGAGCCTCTTGCTAGCTTGACCTTGAGCAAATGAACTCTGAACCTTCACGCTTTTATCTGTACATTGGGACTCATGATATTATCTTTTAAAGATCAGGAGGAAAAAGCTTTATGCAAAATGCTTACTTGATACAAAGCACTCAGACAGTGGTAGCTGTCATTCATAACCTGAGGGAAGCCTAGGGGAAATACAGCAGGAAACCAGGACTCTTCTAAGAAAAAGGGAACGGAAACAGTTCCCTGCTGCTCTCCACCCTCGGCTCCGCTGCCAGCGAGCTGCAGGGAGGGCGCAAGGCAGGCGTGGGAGTCCTCGGCCTGCGGGTTGTGCTGCAGCCTGGCTCTGCTGAGCTCGTTCTCGCTGTGCAGAGCCGGGGTTAGGGGGTGCGGGTCCTGCCCTGCCGCCCCTCCCTGCAGTGCAGTGCGGGGAAGGAGGGGACTAGTGGAGACGCCTTTCGCCTCTCAGGCAGGAGCCTGCAGAAGCAGCCGCAGTTCACCGTGCCCCTGCTGAAGGGTGCATTCACCTCCCCGGGAAGCAGGCTGCCTAACCCGGCCCGGCCGCTGCAGCCTGCAGATCCGGGTCCACTCAGGGCTGCGGGAAAACACTGGCCCTCAACACTCCTGCCTCCGCCTGCCTTGCTATTGACAGCCCCCTTGCGCCCGCACCCCACCTCCAGACCGCCGGCCAGCAGCAGGCTCCAGGCCGGAGTTTCGGGCAGGGAGGGCAGCGCAGCGTTTCTTAAGGACTCACAAGAAATACTGCCAATTTGATGCTGTTAGGCCTAAGTCCACCCGGCTGCTACACACAGTTCACAATTTAGGTCAGGGGAGATAAGCAGGAGCCCTCCGGTTGGGACTCCACCTCGCGCCTGGAATTGCACACTGTGCCTGACCTCTTACTAATCCTCCCGGCGCCCTGCAGGGATGCGTATCATTATTCCAGGGCAGGGGAAGCCAGGGCTCTGAGAGATTAAGGATGTTATGGCTGGGCAGCGGCAGAGTTTGCCTAGCATGTGTGAGGCCCTGAGTCCCATCCCTAGTACTGGAAAAGAAAAACTAAGCAAAAGGCCAGTGAGGGTCGGTGTGCAAGGTAGCCAACACCAAGACTTAGCTTCGTACCAGGGCACCAAGAAATGTCCGGACTCCAGTTACGATAAGGTCCGTTGCTTGCCTGGGGAGCAAACAGCAAGCGCAGACCATACCCCTGATGGCAGTTTGAACCGCCCCTTTCCGCAAGCTATCGTTTAATTTTTTTGTGACTCTGGTCGTGGAAGCCATAACCTTGCCTGTGCTCCGCTCTGCCACTGAACACACCTCCAGCCCCACAAGCTGCTCTTTGCCACCTGCCCAGAGGGGTCACCCTGCTCCCGAATCTCTTCCAGAACCACCTTTCCTTTACATGGGAGCATTCAGTCCACTGTTTTTATGTGTGGTGTTAGCAATGGAACCCAGGGCCTCGTGCACGCTAGGCAAGCAGTCTACCAATAAACTGCACCTCAGCATTTAAAAAATGTTTAGACAAGGCCTAAGCTGCCTTAGGTAGGCCTTGAATGTGCTATCTTCTTGCCTCAGCCTCTGGGGTAGCTGGGATTAAGGTTACACACACACACACACACACACACACACACACACACACATGCCCTTTTTGATAACCCTTATCATGCCATCTATTGCAATTGATTATTTCCCTGTCTGTGGACGGAAGGACGCTACCTGAGTACAGGCACCATAATCCTGACTATAACCTCAGCACTGAGCTGAAATTCCATGGCCCAGTTGCAAGGTGCCAGGGTTCCCCAGGAACATCTTTGAAAACCACCGTTGTTGGGAAATTAAATCAAGGCAAGGAGGAAACAGAAGCAACTGAGAAATCCTGACCCTTCATACTTCTGGCAGCTGTCCACTTCCGGCACCTGTAGGACCAGCCACTTGGGAAGCAGAGGCAAGAGGATCCCTTGAAGGAGTCTGGGAAATACAGTGAGACCCCATCTCAAAAAATAATGATAATCTCGGCAGTGATAATATTGTCTGTCTTTTATTGAGTATTCCTTATGTAACAGGTGTTTTCCTCAGTATGAGGGTATATGTGAGCCATCTGGGGAATCCTGTTAAAATGCAGGTTCTGATTCAGTATATCTGAGGGGGGCCTGAGACGATGCATTTCCAGCAGGCTCCCAGATCATACTATGTACTGAACGGTTTTGGTGTATTTGTTGTAATCTTTTAGTAACCTATGAGGTTGGTTTGTTTTATACATGAAAAGCCCTTATATATACTTACGTCAGAATAGTGGGCAGTGCTAGAGCACTTGCCTAGCATGTGTGAGGCCCTAGGTTTGGACTCCAGCACCACACACATGCACACACACACACAAATGAAATGTGAATTAATAAAAGAATGAGTAAAATCAGACTGCAGGGTATTGATGGAAAGGAGGACTGCATAAGCAGTACACATACTGTGCAAAAGCAGACATTTATGAAAAACCTCACATGGAGGGGGAACTTGGGGGGAGCTGCCACAGGGCTGCTTTCCCTCTTAGGAAGTATATGTGTAGTATCTAGGGCTGTGAGCAGTGCTGTGTGCACAGTACCTAGGGTTGTGAGCAGTGCTGTGTGCACAGTACCTAAGGCTGTGAGCAGTGCTGTGTGCACAGTACCTAGGGCTATGAGCATTGCTGTGTGCACAGGGCTTGGAGCTATGAGCTTCCCAAAGGTCTCAAGTATTTGAGGCCTGAGGAAAAAATATCGCCACCTACATATGAAAGGTGAACATTCAAATTTATGATTCCAAAATTGAAAACATTTTTTAAAAAATCCTTTCAAAATTTTCCATGAAAAAATTCCTATTTAGTGAGTGATATGATTGTATTTTAATACATGTGATAAAAAATGGGCTGGGCCTTGGCCGTGTCGGACGTCACCCTGAGGGTGGCTGGGAACCACTGAGAGACACAGGGAAAGCTTCTCTGTGGCTGCAGCGAGCAGCATGGATTGGAGGCAGGCCAGTCCGGAGGGCCAGTGGCTACAGACCAGAGAGGCAGTTACCAGCATCCACACTGAAAGAAAATCTCTCCTTGGTGCCAAGATTAGCATAAAATGATAGCATTATACAACTCAATCATCCTTTGATTTCTCCAGCCCCAACCTGACTCAGCATTCTAAATTTACTTAAGATTTGGGGACAAGGGTTTGGCCAACTTCTTTCTTAGTAAGGCCAATGATGTTGTACTCTAGGAGAGGACAAATCCAAGGGCACACACTTTAGGTCAGACAGACATGGGTTTGAACCTCATCTTTACTATTTGTTAGCTGTGTGACTTTGCAGAAATAACTGGTTTTCTTTGGGTCTTTTTGAGACAGAGTCTTGCTATGCAGTTCAGGCTGGCCTTGAGCTCACTTTGTAGCTCAGGCTGGTCTCAAACTTGCAACGATCCTCCTGCCTCAGCCTCCCGAGTGCTGGGATTTCTGGCCACACCCAGCTACACAAGTAATTTAACTTCTCTGAACCTCAGATTCTTTACTGATAAAACTGACATAAACACCTGTCCTGGAATTAAAGGAGATAAACTACATACACAGTACAGGGGAGGTACTTATGGATAAATAGTAGCTGTTATCATCTATGTGCCATTGTTGGTGATCTAGGCTAGTTTTCTCTAGGAGAGTAGGGAGGATAACTGAATCTTTTCATCAGTCTCCTGCGGTAAAGATGATCAGCCCCATTTTTTTTGTTTGTTTGTTTTGTTTTTCTTCCGGTACTAGGAATCGAACTCAAGACCTTGCACTTTCCAGGCAGGCGCTGTGCTGCTGAGCTAAATCCTCAGCCCCGATCAGCCCCCTTTTGAGTTGAGGAAACTAAGTCTCAGAGATTAGATAACAGCTCAGTAGATGAGGGGTAGAGGTAGGTAAGCTTGCAAGAGCTAGGATTTTTTTTTTTTTTTTGTCTTTTTGAGACAGGGTCTCGCTATGCAGTTCAGGCTGGCCTTGAGCTCACTCTGTAGCCCAGGCTGGTCTCGAACTTGCAACAGTCCTCCTGCCTCAGCCTCCTGAGTGCTGGGCTTACATGCATGCGCCACCATGCCCGGCTCTTTTGTTTTTTTTTGAGATAGGGTCTCACTATGCAGTTCAGGCTGGCTCTGAACTCGCAGCGATCCTCCTGCCTCAAGCTCCTGACTGCTGGGCTTACAGGTGTGCACCAACACGCCTGGCTCTTATTCTGTTCGTGCATTCTCCCTTGCAGTCAGAATCTGCTGCTCCCACCGGTCTATGATGGGCCCCAAACTACTCCCCTTAGTCAAGGTGCAGCTCGGTCATGATGGCTGATACCGGCACCAAGTACTCTCCTTTGGTGCCACCAAGCACCATTTCCCTCCTTCCCCTACCTTTCCCAATCCCCCTATTACCTCCTCGCCCCTTAACTTTACAGCCTCAAAATTTCCCTTATTACAGAGCTTGTCTCTTTGAGACTCAGACAGAACCACCCCGTACTGGGATGCCTTCCAGGGTGCCTCCCTGTCAAGGGAGTCGATAAGTAGGTCACCATCAGGATGGTGGGGGAGGGAGCTGACTTCTTTGGGGAGGAGGAAAAATACTGCAGATCACTCAGACAATGGGAACTAAAAGAACAAGGGCTTCTCTCTTTCTCTGTCTTCTTCTCTCCGTCTCTCCCTTTCTCTGCCCTCTGCTGGCCATTACGGCTGTAGAACGTGGTTGGAGTCCACGCAGGTGCTCTAGGGAACACCGTGGAGGAGACTGTACTGAGCAGAAGGCTTGCGTCCCCCTTGCTTCCCTCCACCCACCCTGCCTCCTGTTCAGCTGCCCCGCAGCACCCAGGTGGCGCTCCGCTCTCCTTTGCCGAGGGGCCGCTCAGCTTCTGAGCCTGCTCCCTGCTGACTGCCGTCCAGGCCCTGGGAGCCAGAGCTTGGGAGCGTGGAGGCTCTGGGGCCAGAAAGGCGCTGGCCACGATTGCCTGGAGCAACAGCCCAGGATCTCATGTATTAAGACGCTGCTGTGGCAACCGGGGCAAGTCACAGGCTTTGCAAGATAGCTTCCTCACCCGCCTCTCTTGGCAGCGGTTCACAAGAAGTGTGGACGATCACCGTGAAAACCAGAGACAGAGAGACAGGAGGAGGGACAGAGGTGGAGCGCGGCAGTAAAGAGCCAACACTACAACTCCACCCGGCCCAGCTGTCCCTGGGGACCGAGCCCTGCTGGCCTCAGAGCACGGGGCGGTCACATTTCTAGGAAACTGCAGCTGGAGGGGAAAGGTCCCGGCTGAGGGAGTGAGGCTGTGTACAACGGGCAGCCGGGCAGACGACTGGTCCCCAGACTTCACACCCGCCCCCGGGGGCAAAGACAAGCACACAAAAACAGAAAGACCAAAGGCTGACCCTCGGACCTGGGAGTGACCAAACCCGCTTCCCTGGATGGTGGCTGTGGAAACAGGGAGTTCACCTCTGGAGAGGATGAGGCGTTTTCCACCCTCCTGGCTGGCAGCCTGGTGAACTTTCAGCCTGGAGTCCACTGAGTCAGGCCACGGGCAGCGTTCTGCAGAGGCTCTGAGGCAGCAGTCCAGGCTTGGCGATACGACGTTCCCTGCCTGCCCTGTGTTTCCATGCTGTCCCTTGCCCTCCCTCCCTGTCCCTAGGACCCCAGGCCGACTGTTCAAGGATCCTCAGCACTCCATGCTGTAGTAAGCAATGTCCTTTCACCCCCCCAGTGTCTGCTCAGGCGCCCTGGGGGAAGTCTCACTCTTGCCTTCTGCCACCCTGCTCCCTCCTGCAGCTCACAGGAGAGGCAGTGCTAGACGACAGGAGAGAGACATCCGTCTTCACCCAGGCCCTTCATTACGTTTAATCTCTCCAGTAGGGTAAACCTGTCAAACACACCTTGTTCCCAGGCTTCAGTAATCCCGAGGCATCTCTCACCGGAGTGGGTGGAAACCCCACAGGTATGTGGCAGGCAAGTAGCAGCAGTGACAGCATGGTGGGGCCTCAGATAGAACAAGAAGTTTGGGCTTGTGAGGCTTAGAGCCTTTGTGTTCTCAGAGAGCAGCTGGCAGCTCCTCATGCCTGGCACCTGCCCCAACCTGGGCCCCGCGGTTGGTCAGTGTCTCTGCCTGTGCCTGGGTGGGCTGACTTTCCCAGGCCTAGCAGGCGCTAGCCCTCGGCTTGGTTAGGACTACTGGGAGGAAGGGGCCGGCCCTGAGGTTTCCATCTCCCCCGAGCATCAATTAGTCATGCCTCTAAGCAGGGCTTCTGAAATTTAGTGTGCATCAGAATTGCCAGGGAACTTGTTAACATGCAGTGGCTCACACTTCTCCCTAGGTGACATGTTCTAAGGCCCGTAGGTGACGCCTGAAACCCTGTACACACTGGTTTTTTATCTTTACACTTAAGGAAGTGCTTCATGGCTTCTCTTAGGCATATCCAAATTGCCAGCATCAGCCTTGTTGCAATTTTAAAATATTCTGTAAAATAAGGGTTACTTGAACACAAGCATGGCAGTACCACAATAGTCAATCCGATAATCAACACGGCTACTGTGTGACTAATGTCAGGTAGCATAGACAGCATGAAGGTACTAGACAAAGGGGTGATTTACATTCCATCCAAAAAGGTATGAAATTTCATCCCTACTCAGAAAGGTGCATGATTGAAAACTTAGGAATTGTTTACCTCTGGAATTTTCCACTTAATTTTTTTGGGCCAGGTTGACCTTGGATAACTGAAACCTTGGAGGTACTATACGGATTAGGGGGTATATATACATGTCTAAACCCCAACATTTTGGGCTTGATAGGTCTGGACTGGGAACTGCAGTTGCATTTCTTTGATCTTAATAATTTTCTCCTTCATATGAGCTTTGGGTTTGACTTGCTCTTCTTGTTCTAGAAGCTTGAAGTTCACCATTAGGTTGTTTATTTGAGCTATTTTTCTAATATGGGAATTCACTGCTACAAATTTCCCTTGTAGGATTGCCTTCATTGCATCCCACAAGTTTGGGTATGTTATATTATCATTTACTTATAGAAACTGTCTAATTTTTTTCTTTAATTTCATCTGTGACCCATTGGTTGTTCAGGAGGGTGTTATTTAATTTCCATGTGTTTATGAAGTTCTTGTGGTTCCTTTTGCCATTGATTTCCAATTTCATTTAACTATGGTCTGATAATATGCTAGGGATAATTTCAATTCCTTTGCATTTACTTAAGCATGTTCTATGAGCTAGTATGTGGTCTATTTTGAAGAATATCCCATGTACAGCTGAGAAGAATGTGTATTCTGATGTTGTGGGGTGGAACACTCTGTAGACATCTACTAAGTCCATTTGTTCAAAAATTTAGTTCAGTTCCTATATTTCTTTGTTGATTTCTTCTCTAGTTGATCTATTTGTCACAGTGGGGTATTGAGGTCCCCTATTAGTGTTGTTTTAGTGCTTATTTGATTTTTCATACCATTAATATTGATATATATAGTTGGGTGCACTGATATTGGTGCATATATATTTATGATTATTACCTTTCCCTCTTGGATTGTTTCCTTTACAAAGATGTAGCAACCTTCTTTGGCTCTTTTAATTAGTCTTGGTTTGAAATCCACTTTGTCTGCAAATAAAATAGCTACCCCTGCTTTTTTTTCCAGGTTCCTGTCTCATGGAGCATTGTTTTCCTTTGACTTCCAGTCTATGAATTATTTTTGAATTAATTGTGTTCTTTGTATGCAGCACATTGTTGGATCTTGTTTCTTGATCCATTCTGCCTGTCTGTTTCTTTTGACTGATGAATTGAGACCATGAACATTGATGGCTATAACTGATAGGTATTGACTTATCCTTGTCATGTAATTTTCCTGTTACTGGCTCCCTTTCCTAGCCCCCTCTGTTTAATTGCTTGCCTTGCCTGGTGTATTTATTCCACTGGGGTTCATGGAGTTGTAATCTTTGTTATCTCCTTCTAGAATATCCTTCAGAATATATTGGAGTGCTGGCTTGGTGTTCATGAATTTCCTCGGGTGTTCTTGTTATGGATGTATCTTACTTCTCCATCAATTTCATCAATTTTGGAAGATAGTTTTGTGGGGTACATCAGTCTGAGTTGAAGATTTTTTTCTTTTGGGGTTTGAAATTTTGGGGGGGGCTTGAAATTCTTTGTAAGCTCTCCTCAACTTGAGGGTTTGTGTTGAGAAATGTGTTGTAATTCTGATGGACTTTCCTTTATAGGTGATTTATTTCTTTTCTCTAACAGCTTTTAATATTCTGTTCTTGTGTTGAATTTCTGAAATCTTGACTATTATATGCCTTGGTGTAGATTTTTTTTGATTATGGCTAATTGGAGTTCTGTATGCCTCACTTATTATATGTCAAATACTTTTTCCTTGTTTGGGAAATTTCCTGCCATTACTTCTGTGAACAGATTTTTATGTCATTTATTCTATCTCCTGCTTTTTCATTGATTCCAATCAATCTCATGTTCTTCTTTGCATCATCTAGCAGCTGTTGGATTGATTTTTTTGTGGTCCCTTGCCATTTAAAAAAAAAAAATCTTTCTTTTCATAATCACTAACCACAATTCTGTCTTCTATATCTAATATTCTGCTCTCATGTTGGGTCATTGTGCTGCACATAGTTTCAATGGAATTTTTAACCTCCTGGATATCTGTTTGAATCTGTTTCATGGACTCCATTTCTTTCCTATGTTGGGCATTCATGGTTTCCATCATTTTCCTAAGCTCCTCTTTTCTTTTTTAACCTGCATTTGCTATAAAGTCACTAGCTATGTATGTCTGTCTTTCTTTTCCTCTTTCTTTCTTTCTTTCTTTCTTTCTTTCTTTCTTTCTTTCTTCTTTCTCTCTTTTTTTGAGACAGGTCTTGCTATGTAGTTCAGGTTAGCTCTGAACACACTGTTAGCCCAGGCTGGCCACAAACTTGTGGCAATCCTTCCTCAACCTCCCAAGTGCTGGGATTATAGATGTGCATCACTACACCTGGCTACTAATTATGTCTTTCATTATGGTCACCATCTCTGAAGTTATCTGACAAATTATATCTGATTTGATTTTTGTGTAGAGCTTCACTCATCTGCTTTGTTACTTCTACTGATAGTACTTCAGAGAGTCCAGGTGGGTGGCTTTCAAATTGCTCCATCTCATTGCCTCCTGGATTTGCCTTTGGTGAGCTGGAAGTCTGGGGTTGCATCTTGTTTAAGTGTCTTCTCATTTTTTTTTTTTATTTTTAGTTTAATTTCTGGGTTTATGCTTGTAAACTGCTATGGCAAGTAGCTAGTATTTCAAACCCTCAGGAAATGACTACCTCTCAGAGATCTCTTCCAGATGTACCTGGCTTTTGGGTTTTCAATCTGTTGTATGATCCTGCCTCTTCAATTTATTGGGGATTAGCAATTGCTGCCTATACGCCTAGCCTCTGATTCTTTGGCACTGGCTTATAGTATTTTTTACGACTCTTAGGCAATCTCAGTCTTGGAAAACCAGGAAGAACAACTGGTTAGAACAATTATGTCACTTTGGATAAAGTAGTACAGTCAGCAATAACAATAGCATTAAACACAGCCTAAAGAATGAAAATTGTAGTAACTATTAATTTGCTACCTTTAACCATATGAACTAGATTTCTTGTTATATAACAAAATCTAAAACAAACCAGAAAATTATATATAGTAATATGCCCTCAGTATGGGGATTTTACCCTCAGGGAAGAAAATTTAAAAAGGATTGGGAGCTGGGCATGGTGGCACATGCCTGTAATCCTAGCACTTGGGAGGCTGAGGCAGGAGGATCGTTGTGAGTTCGAGACCAGCCTGGGCTACAAAGTGAGCTCAAGGCCAGCCTGAACTGCATGGCAAAACCTGTCTCAAACAGACCAAAAAATAAATAAATAAATAAATTTTTTTAAAAAAAGGGATTGGGGAAAATAGAGAAATAGAAGAGGAGAGATTAGAAGCAAGGCTGGAGGACAAACAAAGTTTATGCAAACTTTGAGAAACTGGTGAAGAAGACAGGAGGGAAAAAGAGAAGGAAGAAATAAAAAGAATAGAACTGAATAATAACAACAAAATACTAGAAACAATGTTCATACTCATATAAAAACAGGAAGAAAAAAATCAAGAAAAAAAAGAACAAAAACCAGAAAAGAAAATAAGAAAAAATGTCTAATTCAAGGTGTGTCTCTGCTGTCAGTGATAGACAAAGTGGGCAGACAGAGTCCAGATCTGTGCTGACTAATCCTAGCAAGCCAGCTGTAAATTTACAGCCGGGTAGCAGATAATCCCAGCAAGACTGCGCCTTTAGTTCTACTGAAGTCCAGGCTGGTTTCTGGCTGAGGCTGGAATCCTATTTTTTTGAGACAGAATCTTGCTATACAGTTCAGGCTGGCCTTGACTTCACTTTGTAGCCCCAGCTGGTCTCAAACTTGCAACGATCCTCCTGCCTCAGCCTCTTGAATGCTGGAATTACAGGAATGCTCCACCACACCTGGTTTGGAACCTTATTTATTCAGCGTGCAATACTCTGTGTGCCTCCGGTCAGCTTGAACTCAACTTCTCCTCACCCTGATGCTGGGACCTGCTAGATGGAGCCAACCTGAAACTGCTCTGAGTTACAAGCTCAGTTGGTTCCTCTCCAAGATGCTACTGGCTAATTGCCCTCTCTTGGGGGACGTCTAACCCTGCATAATTCATCAGCCACTGCAGTTTGCTATGTCCACTGCTCCATTCCACTGGTGCATTTCTCCATGGAGGCCTCTGGGGTCGCTAGTAGTCACTGTGCATCTTCAGGTTTGAGCTGCCCCTCTCACACAGTGAGTAAGGGCTCAGGGAGAAGGTGCCTTTGCCACTTCCTTCTTCTTCACTGAGGTCAATCTCTTCATGCTCCCCATGGGTTTCAGTTCTTGCTTCAGATCCTTGCTGCGTGCAAGGACCCACTTCCCTCCTTCTTCTCTTGTTCATGTTGCTATATTGCAGCATTTGCTATTTACCACTCTGTCATTTTCCTCAGCTTGCTTTAATGCTAGCAAACTTCTCCTTC
>NW_004955454.1:6461925-6471738 GCF_000276665.1 Chinchilla lanigera | reverse complement strand
TTCTTCTTCTTCTTCTTCTTCTTCTTCTTCTTCTTCTTCTTCTTCTTCTTCTTCTTCTTCTTCTTCTCTTCCTCCTCTTTCTCCTCTGTCTTCCTTTGACAGGGTCTCACTATGTAGTTCAGGCTGGCTCTGAACTCACTACATAGCCCAGACTGGCCTCAGACAGTGATCCTCCTGCCTCAGCCTCCCAAGTGCTGGGCTACTGTTGCACTTTTAACAATTCCCCAGTGATAGGTGGCTATCATTCCAGGGACCACATTTGAAAACCAGTGAGCTACCATATAACAAAAAGAAAATCTAAGTTTAAGTCCCAGCCCCACCACTTTCCAGATCTATGATCTTGTACTTGACTTCTCTGAGGTTCAGTTCCCACCTTAAAGGAGGAGTGATGATCACTGGATATTTGGGAGGATTAGATTGCATCATAAATTTGAAAGACTCTTAATGTATATGGATAGTTCTCACTTCAGCAGCACATATATTAATATATGTGGATATCAGGGCTGGGGTTGTAGCTCAGTGGTAGAGAATATGCTTTGCATATACAAGGTTGTGGGTTAAATCCCAAGCACCACAAAAATAAATAAGTCAACAAATACACTATTTATTGAATTTGTTTGTCTCCTATCAGTTATTTTACCTAATGCTGTGGCTGACTTTGGGCAGATCACACCTGAGGATTATAATTCCCCAGGTAAACATCACATATCTCTTGACCTCCATTCTCTCCCCTGTAAGACAAGAGCTTTGGTCTGCTACATGATTATGGTTTCTATCTAGATGTACCTCTAAACCTTGGGTGCTCATGGGGGGGAGGCTTTTGGGAGGTGACTGGTCATGGGTGTGTGGCACTGCATTTGTCCACTGATGGGTTTGTTGCTATGTGATGATGGGAGGAGAAGCCCAGTGGGAAGAAATGGCCCACCTATCTTGAATTCTTACTGCTTCCTCCTGCCATGCAGTGGACTGTTTCTCCTCTGTCATGCCCCTCTGCCATGCTGCCCTGCCTTGAAGCCAGAAGACTATGGACTGAAACCTCTACAATAAACCTCTCCTCCTTTAACTTGTGGATGTCAGGTATTTTCTCTCCACAGTGAGAAAGTAACTAAGACACAGACCAATTCATGAAGGATAAACTGACCAGTGATGGCTCATGAATGTTCTTGCCCTGCAGTGGCACCTCCACTATCAGGTGCAGGTCCTGCAAAAAATGTGGCTATGTCCTCCAAACCTTGACCCCGCCCCCTTGAGTCAGACTCTCACACAAGACCTGGAGGCTACAGTTTTATAGACCAAACTGGGTCTTCTAGGCCTATAGTGGTCTGTTTCCAACCTACAGTGATGGCCATAGTTTCTTCCATTTCTCTTCTGTTCACCTCCTAGTCTACACAAATTGGACTATTCATTCTCCTCCAAAGAGGTTCTATGATTTCTTGCCTCCTACCTTTGTTCACATTCTCACATTCTCACCACTGTTACCCTGGTCAAAGTTCTATTCAGGGGCAAAAGTTTGTCAGTTATCTCTCAGACAGAGGATTCATATCTAGACTATATAAAGAACTCCTCCAAAATAAATGACCCAATAAAAACATGGGCAACTGAAGTGAACAGATGCTTCTTAGAAGAAATACAAATGGCCAATACACACATAAAAAAATGTTCCACATCACTGACCATTAGAGAAATGCAAATTAAAACAACACTGAGATTCCATCTTAACCCAGAAAGAATGACTATTATCAAGAAATCAGATAACAACAAATGCTGGGGAGGTTGCAAGGAAAAAACCTTTCTACATGATTGGTGGGAATGTAAATTAGTACAACATTATGGAAGTCAATATGGAGATTCCTCAAAAAACTAAAACTAGAAATTCCATTTAATCCAGCTATTCCCAGGTATCTTAATGACAGGGATAAAGACATTGTGTCACAGTGATACATGTATACTAATGTTTATAGCAGCAAAATTCATAATAAATGTGTACTAGCACAAGCATATACTAATAAAAAGTAAAAAATGCCAGGTGTGGTGGTACCTGCTTGTAATCTCAGCATTTGAGAGGCTGAGACAGGAAGATTGCTATGAGTTCAATGCCAGCCTGAACTATATAGTGAGACTGTCTCTAAAATTCATCCTAAATTCTTCTATCCATCCAGCAATCTAACCTAATCTAACCCAACTGATATTTATGTTTTTCTTTGGTGACAGTAGGAGATGTTAGTGAAATTGTCAAGTATAAAACTGAAATAAAATCAGGAGTTCCAGCACCATAACTCTCCTACTTGGGTCTAATAGAATCCTTCTGTTTGGCACAGAGAGACCAGGGTCTGCTGGTTTATCCCTGGATATCACTATGCAAAGCTGGTTCGTGGAACATACTCAAATATGAAAAACAAGAGCTGTACTATGTAAAACTTCTAAAAAGTGGGACAGCCACTGGAAAAGAGATGCCTAGTTATATACAAGATTAGTCAGCTGTATATTTTCTATGGCCATTGGAGATGGAGATAAATAAATACATATATTTACATGCTCAAATTTAGAAACTGATTCATTTGCATATAGATACACCTGCTTCTCTAACCTTCTTTTTTAAACTATGGGTTTTTTTTCTATGCTAAATATAGCATATGGGTTTGCAGAAAATGTGCAAAGGAAATAAAAAGAAACACAAAAAAAGAAAATAAGTCATTCATAAACCCATAATCCAGAAATAACCTGTAAACATTTTGGTATATTTCTTGCCAATAGTTAAATACACATATTTATTTTATATGATTTTTGAAGGAATTCAAGATTTAAAGTTTATACAATTCTGTGCCCAATTTTTTAACTTAACATATGATTAGGATTTTGGTATTATTTTTATTATTTTTATGAAACATAAATAAATTATTCCATGATATTCATTCACAGATCTATCAAACTTTATTTAAACATCCATTTGTTGTTGGGCATTTTTTTTTTTTTCTTTTTGAGACAGGGTCTCACTAGGCAGTTCAGGCTGGCCTTGAGCTCACTTTTTAGTCTAGGCTGGTTTCGAACTCACAACAATCCTCCTGCCTCAGCCTTCCAAGTGCTGGCATTACAGGCCTGTGCCACCACACCCAGCTCATTTTTTTCTAAAAATAGTATTTTGGTGAACATCCTGGACATCTGAGTACATCTTAGATTATTTTCTTTGACTGATCTTACAGATTTAAAAGTCTCTTTATGCATACTACCTTCTTTTCTTTTTTTATTTGAGATGGAGTCGTGCCATGTAGTCTAAATTGACTTTGAACTCACTGTGTAGCCTGACTGGCCTTGACTTTGGCAGCAATCCTCCTGCCTCAGCCTCCTGGGTGCTGGCATTATAGGCATGTTCCACCGTGCCTGGGCTCCAGTTTGTTTTCTGGAGCTCCCATTTAAAAATATTCTGTTGGCTAGTTGGGAAGCTGAGGCAGGAGGATCACAAATGTGAGGTCAGCCTGTGCACCTTTGTGAGACCATGTTTCAAAATAAATAAGTAAAAAAACAAAAAAAACACAAGACTGCCAGAGGAGACTTCTGGTTTCTCATAAGTAAAGGCCAAACAGACTGAGTAAATCAGCAGTTGTTAGGAAAAAGGAGAAGAAGAAACAGAGGCAGCAGCTCACCAGGACAGGTTTACTGCGGAACAAGCCTGAGAGGGGCCGCCCTGGCACTGGAGACCACACCAGCCGCCCTCCTACAGGCTGCAGGGTCTCTCCTAGGGTCACGGGGGCGGTCAGTGGGCAGGGGGGGGCAGGCTGTCGCTCTCGCCAAGAACAAGGCTTGGGAGAGCGCAGCGGTCCTGGCTGCCCGAGGACGAGGCTTGGGAACGGGAGCGGAGGGTTCTGTCAGCCGCAGGGCTGAGAGGGACCCGAGCCCCCGGGCAGCTGTGCTGGGGGCGGGGTTGAGGGGTCGCTGAGCCGCGGTCAGATTCCTTCAACAGTTCTACTTGGCTCTGAAGTGACGTGAGAACACAGGGCAAGGCAAAGCCCCCAAGCCTTGAGGCAGACCCACACATACAGGAATCACAGGTCACAGAACAGGCCGACAGGTGCCAGCCCGCAGGAGCCAGTGGTAGATCAGAAGGCTCAGCTGTGAGTGACGAACTGCTGGCGGCTCAGAGAGGATGACTGTGAGAGGTAGAACCCCAGGGGCACCCGCCATGGGGAGGGGTTAAGGGAAACGTTTCACCGCTGTGTTCCCCCGGGAAGCATTGGAGGAAAATCTCCTCATGCTTCTGCCAGGGAGAGGGGGAGAAAAACCATGTTGAGATATGCCAGAGCCTTCTGTTCTCAACAGGGCCTGCCCTCAGGAGAAACTGGTTTGCTAGAACCTAACCTGCTGAGTTTTCTCAGAGCCTGATTGCCCTGGGGGAAGGAGAAGTCCCAACTCCAGCCTTTCCCCTACCCTAAGCCACCTCAGGGAGGGCAGCCGGGGCTGAGCAGCAGCTTGCGGGTCACAGTCTGGGTGCAGACTCGCTGAGGACTGAGATCCAATCCTAGGACTATCCAAGGCCCCTCCTCTCCCAGAGCTCACCACTGTGGGCAGAAGGCCACTCTGATGCAGTTCTTTTTGCCTGACATCATGTCTGGCTATCAAGAAAAAAATTTACAAGGCACACCGGAAGGCAGGTTAGCACAGTTTGAAAAAGACAGAGCAAGCATCAGAACAAGACATGGTAGAGATGTTGGATTATAAGACCAAGAATTTCAAACAACTCTGGTTCATGTGCTAAAAGCAAAGGACAAAGCAGATAGCATGTAAAAGCAAATGGGCAATGTAAGCAGCGAGATGGAAATCCCAAGAAAGAACCAAAACAAAATGCTAGAGATCAAAAACGTGGGAACAGAAATGTAGATGTCTCCCACTGGCTTATTAGTAGTAGATGACAGGGCTGAAGAGAGAAATTCTGAGCTGGAAGATGCATCCCCAGAAGGCTTCTAAACTGAAAAGCAAAGGGGACAAAAAGTGAGAACAACAGGACATCCACAGCCTGTGGGACAGTGGTGACAGGTGTGACTGTGTAGTGGGAATAGCTAAAGAGAAAGAAAAAGGAATAGAATAAATATTTGAGAAAATAATGATGAAGTGTTTTCCCCAGATTAATGTCAGACAGAGAATGATAAATCCAGGCAACTCAGAATGCCAAGCAGGATAAAGGGGGCGGAGGGACCTACAGAAAAATCAAAGATAAAGAAAAATCCTGAAAGCAGCCAGAAGGAAAAAGATCTTACCTATGGAGGAACAAAGATAAGAATTATATCTGTCTTCTCCCAGATGTACAAGGAAGAAGACAGTGGACTGAAATATTTTAAATATTTAGAAAAACAATCTCATCAATCTAGAATTTTGTACCTTGCACAATTATCTTTCAAAAGTGAAGGAGGGGATTTAGAGTGTAGCTCAGTGGGGAAGCACCTGCCAAGTGTGTGCTCTGCCTGAGGTTTGATCTCCAGCACTGGGGGTGGGGCAGCGAGTGGACAGGAAAGACAGCGATTCTCAGACAACAAAATGGAAAGAATTTGTTGCCAGTAGATCTATTTTTGTTGTTTTTGTTGTTGTTGTTGGTGGTGGTGGTGGTGGCTTTTTTTTTTTTAAAGACAGGATCTCACTGTGTAGCTCAGGCTAGCTTTGAACTCACGGTGTAGCCCAGGCTGGCCTTAAACTTGCAGTGATCCTCCTGCCTCAGCCTTCCAAGTGCTGGGATTACAGGTGTGCACCACCATGCCCAGCCCATAGGACTGTCTTGCAAGAAATATTAAATGTTCTTTTGAAGAAGGAGAATTAGCATAGGTCAGAAGCTCAGTAGAAGGGGTTAGCGGTGTAGCTCAGTGATGGAGAACTTGCTCAGTATGCATGATGCCCTGGGGACCTTTCACAGCCCAAGCTCTTTGAGGAGCATACAAGAAGAAATAAATGAAGTTAAAATGGAAGTTTTTTATTTCTGGTTTTTTTTTTTTTTTTTTTTTTTCCGGTACCGGGAATCGAACTCATGACCTTGCGCTTGCCAGGCAGGCACTATGCCACTGATCTAAATCTCCAGCCCCTTAATTTCTCTTTTTAAATCAACAGATGAAAAAAACTTGGAATATTAGTTCCAAAATATAAGACATTTTGTCTTAATTGCTCTAACAGATTCTAATTTATTGAAAACAATAATGGCAACAATGTATTTGGTTACATATGCTTCTTTATATATGTGCTCATCTGACAGTAAAAGGGATGGCAACAATGATGCCACGAATGAGAGGGGGAAGCTAGGATTGTTTTGCTATTATAAGGTACTCATAGACCCCAGAACTGGTATAGTGTTATTTGAAATTGTACTTGGTGAACTGTAAATGTTTACTACAGATGTTAGGGCAACTACTGAAAAAAGAAAAGAACTGATGTGCTGAGAAAGGAGAGAAAATGGAACCATTAATAAGAATGCAAACCAGGTGTGGTAGCGCATGCCTATAATCCCAGCATGCAGGTGGCTGAGGCAGGAGGATCACAGCAAGTTTGAGACTAGCCTGGGCTATATAGTAAGACCCTGTCTCAAACAATACAAAACAAGCAAAAAACCAAACAAGAATACTGAATTAAAATCACAAAAGACAGGAAAAGAGTGAAAGATAAAAATAAGGATGAAAAGTAAAGGCAACAAAAAGAAAAGAGTAGTAAGTATGGTAGATATGAATCCAACGATATAAAAAAGCACTTTGAATGTCAATGGTCTAAATCCCTCAACGCAAAGACAGATTATCAGGGTGGATCCCAAAACAAGACTCAGCTACATGTTGGTTGTCTACAAGAAGCTCACTTCAAATATAAAGATGCATATATTTTAAAGGTAAATGACTAGAGAAAAATAAACCATACTGATACTGATGAAAAGAACACAGAGTAGCTATTTAATTTCAACAGAACAGACTTCCAGGCAAGGAAAGTTGTCAAGGATAAAGAAGGGCATTACAGCTGGGTGTGACACACACCTGTGATCCCAGCACTTCGGAGGCTGAGTCAGGAGGATTGCTGTCAAATTCAAGGCTGGCCTGGGCTACATAGTGAGTTCAAGACCAGTCCGAACTATATAGCAAGAGATTGTCTCAAACAAACAAATCTAAATAATTGAAAGAAAAAAAAAAAAGAAAGGAGAAAGACATTACCTAATGACAAAGAGGTGAATAGTCCAAAAAAGAATAACCCTTAATGTACTGTGGACCCTCGAGTTACAACTGGCCTATCGCTTCTCAGCCTTTTGGCTAAGATCAAGTGAAGTGAGTTACAACTGACCTCACATATGAACAAGTTGGGTTATGACCAGAATTTTAGGTTTAACTTACACCCAAAGTCTTCAGTTACAACCCAAATGCTGGCCACTTGTGTGGTTATTTTTGCTTTGTTTTGTTTTGTTTTGTTTTGAGACAGGGTCTCATTATGCAGTTCAGGTTGGCTTTGAACTCACTTTGTAGCCCAGGCTGGCCTTGATCTCCTAGTGATCTTCCTGCCTCAGCCTCATGAGTGCTAGGATTACTGGCATGTGCCACCACACCTGACTTGCTTGTAAACAAAGATTTGCAGTGCCCGAAAAGCATGTGTAAGTGTCAATCTAAGCCCAGATGTGGGTGTCTGTGGACATTATTTTGGTCAGTGCTTGATATAGTCACTACAATTACTGTTACCAAAATAGCACCCAAAAAGCTGGAAAAGAAGCTAAGCAAGGAAGGGAAGGTAAAGAAAGCAATCACAATGGAAAAGAAGAAGGAAATTGTGGAGAAATATGAGAGTGGCATTCTTGTGACTGATCTCACTAATATGTACAGCATGTCAAAATCTACCACCTCTGCAATCTTGGAGATAAAGGATTTGAATAAGGAAGCTAGTGTTGCTAAAGGTGTTACTCAAATTAGTAATTCATGATCAACAGTGTTGGATGAGGTAGAAAAGCTCTTACTAGTGTGGATAAATGCAAGGCAGATGGCAGGCTATAGCCTATCTGAGTTTATAATTTGAGAAAAAGCTAGGGCTATAAATGCAGATCTCATAAAGGTTAATCCATCAATGAGTGATAATGGTGAGACATTTCATACAAGTAGGGGTGATGTCACAATTTTAAAGTGAGAACTGAGGTTCATAGCATAATTAGGCATGGTGAAGCAGTCATTGGTTATGTTTTTTTTTATTTAAATCAGTTTTATTTAAGAATTTCCAACATTGACAACTCTTATAAAAAGCATCCAAGCACAGGACACAGAACTGCAGCAAACAGCATTCTTATGGGTAACTAACAGACATGAGAACTTCCACCCTTCTTTGAGACACCTGAGCTCACTGGTGAACTCTGCTTCCATGTACTCCTGCAAAGCACATCATAAGCTTAGTCCATGTTCTCAACCCACCAGCTTCAGTTCACGTTACCACACTTACAGATCAGTGACAGAGGAGAGCACACACCATACAGCATTCACAGCCATTGACAAAGGGGGAGGGAAGTACAAGTGTCATTTCACTTAACACATTCAACTAACGTGGGTTATCTAAGAACAAAACTCACTGGAAGTCTTCCAACAGATGTGGATGTCCTTGAATGCAAAAAACATTCGTACATTATTTGCTATCATTGCTCTCTGCACACTCTCACCAAAGCCACAGGATTGAGAGACACATCTTGCCAAGTTAAAAAATATCCATTATGCACCACCAAGTCTCTGCAGGCGCTCTCTCCTTTTCTCGCTCATACTAGCCTTTCATGCCTCGGCACCACCATCAATCCCACACAAGGTCTCAAAAGTTCAAACAGCCTTCTGGTTCCATATCACAGCCTTGCGTTCATAGCTTTGATACGACTCCATGAAATAAAGAGTAGCGGATAAAAATGGGACACCCACCGTCAAAGACGCAGCCTGTGCAGCGTGATGACGAATTCTTGAATGAGAAAGCATGTAGACAGAAGTAATCCTATGGCAGAATATTTACAGCACTACTTTCAATGAAGTGAGCAGCCATTGGTTATAAAAGGGCTGCTGAAAATTGTATACACCACTTCAAAATGATGGCACAGAGAAATGGCTTTTGCTGTCATCAGGTTTTCAACTGTGATGAAACTGGCCTTTTCTGGGAGGAAATGCCCAGGAGAACATGCATTACCCAGAAGGAGAAGAAAATGCCAGGCCACAAGCCTGTGAAGGAGGGGCTAACCTTACTGCTGTGTGCCAATGTGAGCGGTGACCTTCAGATAAAGCCTCTCTTGGTTTATCACTCTGAAACCCTAGGGTGTTCAGAAAACCTAAAGTCATGAAGAATAGGCTAGGGATATAAGATTGATCAGACAGTTACACATGAACAGTTCCTTTCAATAAACCAACAGAGTTAGCAGTACAATTATCCTAGCTATCGTAAGTATATATATATATGCATATTTTTTTTTCCTCTTCTTTCTTTCTCCTCTCCCCTCCTTCATCCCAGTTGCTCCTTCCTGTTTGAGCATTTTCTTTTCCCTTTCACAGTATCTATTGTACCTTTCAGATTTTATTTACTCTTTCAGGTTCTTATAGTAAGGAGGAAATATGATGTTTTCACATGTGAATCTGATTTATTTCACTTATGAGTACTTGAAGATAACATTATGTAAATAACAGTCATTGTTAATATCCTATCACCTTGAAATTCTGTATCATTTTTATTGTTCTCTATGCTGTTTTGTATAAGTATTTGTTTTTGTTATTTTGGTATTTTTCTTTTCTCTTTAAAATGAAAAACAAAATTTATGTGTATATACAAGGAGATCTGGGATAGGTACATGCTGATGTCTGC
>NW_004955454.1:6459713-6461475 GCF_000276665.1 Chinchilla lanigera | reverse complement strand
GGACAAAGGTTTACCACTCAAGGCTCTCTTCATCATGGACAATGCTCCTGCTCACCTATGAGATTTGGTTTGTTTGTTTGTTTTATCTTTTTGAGACAGGGTCTCGCTGTGCAGTTCAGGTTAGCCTTGAGCTCACTTTGTAGCCCAGGCTGGTCTCAAACTCACAGTGATCCTCTTGCCTCAGCCTCCCAAGTGCTGGGCTTACAGGCATGTGCCACCATGCCCAGCTAACCTATGAGATTTGGAAGAAGAACTAGCTGAAGAATTCCCACGGCTCCCAGTGGAGTTCCTCCCACCTAATACAACTCCTACTGCAGCCTATGGACCAGCAGGTTATAGCTAACTTTAAGAAGCTACACACCAAAGAATTATTCCTGAAGTGCTTCCAGATGTTCTCAGATACAGAATTAACCCTTAAAGAATTCTGGAAGGAATATTACAATATCCTTTCCTGTGTAGCCTTAATCAAGAAATCTTGGGCCAATGTCTCTCTAAGGACACTGAAATGAAAATGTGGCCTAAATATATAGAAGAGACCTTGAAGGCTGTGCAGAGGAGCCTGAGCCTTCAATGGATCCTGTAGTTGATAACACTGTCACTATAGCAGAGTCCACAGGCTTGCAGGTGGACAGTGGTGATGCTGAGGAACGGGTGGAGGAGCACTCAGAGGAATTGTCTACAGAGGAACTTCAGCAATTTCGGGCTGAGCAACAGAGAATAGCAGCTGAGGAGCTTTCTGAAGAGGAGTGGGAGTATCAATAGTCAGTGCAGCAAAGTTCTTCTTCTGAAACAAAGGAAATCCTGAAAAAATGGACAGAGCTACAGCATTTGTAGAGAAGACCCTCCCAGACAGAGAAAGAGCCAGTCATTGCACTCACTTGCTTAATGACAATGTCACATTGTACTATAGAACAGTCTTAAAGAAAAGACAGAAACACACACCTTTAGACTAGATTTTAGTTCTGAAAAGGTTGAGATCTCCTGAGCCAGAAGCAGGTTCAGACTTTTCCAAGGAGAGAAGGGACACCAAAGAGCCAGATTCCTGCTGTTCTTATGGAAGGGAACTCTCCTTCCAAACAATAACCACCTTCCATTTCATCCTCCCTTCCTGCAAGCCAAAGATGTCAACTTGAATGTTGAGTACAGTATGAAACTGTTTCTGGTAAACTAGGCACATTTTATAACTTTTTGGTGAAGACACTAGAAAGATTATTGGTGTTTCTGGCGAGTTATTCACAATATACAACACTTTTTATTATGAAAATGTTAGTTAAGGGGTGCTTTGGGAGGTTTGGAGTGCATTATGGGTATTTCCATTATTTCTTATGGGAAAAATAGTCTTGACTTACAACCAACTTGAGTTACAACCAGCCTCCGTGAATAAATTGAGTTCATAAATCAAGGGTCCACTGTATATGCATCTAACAAGAGAGCATCAGACTACGTAAGGCAAAAACTTACAGAAATGAAAGGAGGAAAAGAAAACAAATGCAAGGAAAAATAGATGCATTTACTTTTATAGGGACTTCAACACTATTTTCTCAGAAATTGACACACCCAGTAGGCAGAAAATTGGTAAAGACATAATGGAACTCAATAGTACCATCAATCAACTGGATGTAACTGCTATTATACACCATTTCACCCAACAGCAGTAGAAAGTAAGAAGTAGTATTCTTAAGCTTATCTGGGACATTTACCAATATAAATCAAATTCTGGGCCATAATGCATACCTTAATTTTCTTTTTCTTCTTTTTTTTT
>NW_004955454.1:6450488-6458613 GCF_000276665.1 Chinchilla lanigera | reverse complement strand
ATTAACCTGGCAGAAGAAATTTCAAGGCAGTCAAATGTTGGGGCAGGAGCATGGCTATTGTTGGGGGCTTTTAGCCAGATTTATGTTGAGAATCAAGAGCAAAGAGCCCAGCAGGATGATTTCAAATGTGAGTTTGGTGAGAAAGGAAGCTCTACTAAAGCTATGGACTGCAAAGATAGAGCTGAGGAGATCTCCATTGCTGAGAAAGAACAGAATAGAAAAGATGGCCTGAGGGCATCACAAGAAGCAGCAAGTCTCCACTCTTTGCAGCCTCAAAACTGCAAAGGTGAAAGACTGCTTTGAGGAGAAAGCTACAAAGTGCCATGTTCCCGAATGGTGGCAGCAGCTGCACCAGGTTCCACAATTGTGGCAGCATAGAGAATTTGTTCCTCAGAACCAGGTTCAGAAAGCCCAACAATCCAGGCACTTGACCCCTATGGCCAAGAGGGAGGAAAGTGTGGCTGCTGCTCCAGGTGGCAGCAGACCTTGGCATCATCCACGTGGTGCTGGTTTTAGGCGCATACAGAATTCAAGAGTTCTGAGGTTAAAGGGGCTTCCACCCAGATTTCAGAAGAAGGCCTGAGCAGCCAGGCAGTGTGCCCCTGAGAGGGCAGTGTGTGAAGCTGTGAATGTGAAGTGAAAGGTGCAGTGGAGACCTCAGAAGTTTGGAAAAACCAGGAACGTGGATTGTCTGAGGAAAGCTCAAGAAGGGAGCAAAGTGTGCCCAAGAGAAAAGCCGTAGAAGCTGTAACCACTGGAAGTGCCATAGGGGTGGACTCATGCAAGCCCTTTGGAGCTCACAATGTGCCACAGATGGCTTCAGATGCTGGACATGGAACTACAGGACATGTTAGCCCTGCTGGATGTTGAATTTGCTTTGGTCCCAATGCTCTGTATTCCCCTGTTTGTACCTTTTGGAATGGTACTGCTTATTTTGTGCCATTGAATGTTGAAAGTGTTTAACTTTTCATTTGTATGGGGGTTTGCAGCTGAGAGTTTGCCTTACATCTGGGAAGAGACTTGTACTTGGACTTTTCATCAAGCTGAAACTATTAGGACTTTGGCAACTCTTGCAGATGGACTAAATGTCTTTAGCGTAAAGGGATGTGCATGAATCTTTAAGGAGCAAAATGTTGTGGTTCTAATGTAATATAATGTCATTGTATCTGGAAACTGGTTTAAACAAATGTGTCTGGTTGCCAGGTTAACAAGGGGTAAATTGTTATGGTTGATACATTGTGTCAACTTGGGGAGTCTAGAGGTTTGGCTAAGTGACTCAGAAGTTCTGCATCTTAGGGTGAAAAGGACATGCCCTAACCCTTCTGGGATGTTGTTCATTGTGTCAATTTGAGAAGTTGAGAAGGTTAACTATGTGATTTAGCAGGGAGCCAGGGTGCTTACTTTGTATTCATTCTGAGCCTGTGCAAGAGGAGGGTGTGGAGATTATGTGACTGCTACATGCCCCCTGGCTGGGGGTAGCTCCTTATAATATAAGGGAGAGAAAGAAGCTTGCTCTTCTCTGCTCCTCCTCCCTTGTGCTATTGTTGCTTTGCTGTTTTCTGCTGCCATGAGCATTTGCCCTCTGGTAAGTGCCACTCTGCCTTGGAGCCAGCCAAGTATGGACTGAAACCTCCACACACTGTGAGCTAAATAAACCCTTCCTTCCTTAACTTTGGGTGTTGGGTACTTTGTCTCAGCAACAGGAGAAAAGTAATCAAGACATTCACAAATAGGTGGAGATAAAACAACACATGGGAGCCAGGGATATAGCTCAGTGGTACAAGCTCCTGCCGGGCAAAACAACACATGGATCAGGGAAATGTTAAAATACTTTGAACTACATGAAAATGAAACTCAATTTATCAAAATTTGTGGGATGCAGCAAAATTAGTGCTTAGAGGGGAATTTGGAGAATTGAATGAATTTATTGGAAAAGAAGAAAGATCTAAAATCAATAATTTTCTAATTTAGGAAAACAAAAAAATACCAGCTTCAATCAAAAGAGAAGAAAAAGAATAATAAAAATTGGAGTGGAAATCATTGAAACTGGAAAGAGAAAATCAATAGAAAAATCAATAAAATAAAAAACTAGCATGGATTTGTGTGACCAGTATTAAAGTAGATATATGTGTTGGTTTGGGGCTTATTTTTTTCAAGGGGAACAATATAATACAGGACACATATTTTATATAATAGTCACCCAAACAATGATATACAAGAGAGTGCAGGAAATCTGTCCACACACTATAGACCGGGAATCCAGATAAGGGCCTGCATCCCATTATAATGTCCTGCATGAGCCCAGCTGAATACCTGGAGCCCATAACAATGCCCCCCATGAATCCAACTGGGGGCCTAGAACCAGTAACAATATCTCATACAGGCCTGTTTCATGGATCTGCACTGGGAAGGCTCAAAGGTCAGTGGTGGAATCTAGGAAGTCTGTGCCAGTGGGATGAAGGATCTGTGCTAGCAGGCTGAGGGATCTGCACTGGAGCCAGGAAGTGATGCTCAGAAGAACCAGAGCTCCCCCGAAATGTACCACAGCCATCCTCAGCAACTGTGAGGTCCCCAGCTCCTCTGATGATCAAGACAGCAGAGTTCCTGTCAAGAAAGTCAACACAGCAAACTTCTCCAGGAGACTGAGCAGTGCACCATCTTCCCCTCCAGAGCCAGGAAGCGATGCTCAAAGTGAGGACCAGAGCTCCCCCAAAGTGAACCAAAGCTATTCTCAGTGCCAACAAGGCCCTGAGATCCTTGGAGGATGAAAACAGCCAAGTTCATCAGGAAAGCCAGCATGACAAGCTCCTCCAAAACAACCAACAGCTCCTTACAGCTTCTACCAGCTCCAACAGCCTTTCTCTGCTCCCAACAGCCTCCTTCTCCTTCCCCAGTTCTGCCTCTTATGCTGCTGGCAACAGTCCTCAGGTGGGCCTCCAACACCCAGCACCACGCTTACTCAGTTCAGTTGAGGGTTATAAGTTGACCACCAGTTGTCAATCCACTACAATATCAAATTCAAAAAAAAATAAAAACTGTTTGAAAAGATCAATAAAATTGATTCAAAGCCAGATGTGGTGGTGCACACCTGTAATCCCAACATTTGGGAAGCTGAGGCAGGAAGATCACCATGGGATTGAGGCCAGCTTGAATTATGTAGTGAGACCTTGTCTCAAAAACAAAACAAAACAAAAAATAAAATAAAAAATAAATAAAACTGATACATATCTATTCCAAGTGAACCAAGGTGAGAGAGGACACAAGTTATTGATATTAGAAATTTTAAAAAACATTAAAAGGATAATAAATGTTATGGGTTGTATCTAGATGTCCCCCCCAAAGCCTCATGTGCTCATAAGTGGGGCTTTTTGGAGGTGGCTGGGTCTAGGGAGTGTGATACTGGGATTAAGGGTGTGTGAAAACTGGACTGGTCCACTGATTGGAATCAGCATAGTTCTGAGTGTGGCTGAATGGATTTACTGAAAACAGAAGACCCACCTGGGTGTGGGTGGGACCAACTAATAGGATGGATGGAATAAAAAGGGAAAGGGAGGCTCGATGCCTACTGTTTCCTGCTTGCCGTGCTGTGAATCTTTTCTCCTCTGCCATGCTTTTCTGCCATGCTTCCCTGCCTTGGGATCAACAGACTATGTAGTGAAAGCTCTACAAAATGAGCTCAAGTAGTCATTTTGTCCTTTAACCTGTGGGTGTTTGGTATTGTGTCTCGATAACTGGAAAGTAACTAGACAAAATTTTGATACTAGAGAAGTGGGACTATTGCTGTGATGTTACCTGGCCCTATGGTTCAGAAGCCTCTGGAACTGGTTGGTGGGAAGAGTTTTGAAAGGTTTGGAGATGCCAGCTGAGCAAGCAGCTCTGGAATGCTGGAAGCTGAGCTTGACAGGAGATTCTGGTCAGAGCTCAGAGGACCAGAATGCTGATAGAAATGCAGTTAGTAGAGACCAAGGTCAGGAAGTTTCAGTTAGGAATAAGCACTGTATTGTCCATTGGACTCCAGACCACAGGTGTTATGCTTCTGCAGAAAATTTGTCTGCATTTCACTCATGTCCAGGAGACTGAAATTAAGTGTGATTGACTAACTAATCTGGCAGAAGAAATTTCAAGGCAGCTTAATGTTGAGGTGGTGGCATGAGTACTGTTGGAGGCTTTTAGCTAGATCTGTATTGAGAATCAAGAGCAAAGCAGAATGACCGCCAGGCGTGGTGGTGCACGCCTATAATCCCAGCACTCGGGAGGCTGAGGCAGGAGGATCACCACAAGCTTGAGACCAGCCTGGGATACATAACGAGTTCAAGGCCAGCCTGAACTATATAGTGAGACCCTGTCTCAAAAAAGAAGAGAAAAAAAAAAGACTTGGTGTCCAGAGTGGTACTGTTAGGAGGGATGGAACCTCGAAGAAGCAGAGTATAGTGCAAAGCTTTTAGGTTAGTGGAAATTTTCCTTGAAGGTGACTGTGGGTCTCAACCCCCTCTGTGGTTTTTGCTTCCTGACTGTGAAGTAAAGTGCTCTTGTTCTGCTACATTCCCCCTGCCATTGCTATTGACATTCCCACCAGAAGCCTGAAAGCAATAGGTCCATTCAGTCATAGATTGGACCTTCTAAAACCAATGGCCAAAATAACCTTTTTTCTCTATATCAGTTAACTATCCCAACTATTTTGTTACAACATAGAAAGCTGACTAACATAAATGGCAAATAGGCATATGAAAAGGTACTCCCTATCATCTGTCAAGGAAATGCTGTGTGTGTGTGTGTGTGTGTGTGTGTGTGTGTGTTTCAGGAAAGATCTCAGGCAATGTTGAGCTACATTTCTAGCCCTATTTATTTTATTTTGATTTTGGCTTTTTTGTTTTGCTTTGTTTCAGCTTAGTTTTGTTTTTTGAGACAAAGTCTCTCTATGAAGTTCAGGCTGGCTTTGAACACAGTATGAACCTAGGCTGACTTTGAACTCTTGGTGATCCTCCTGCTTCAGCCTCCCAAGTACTGAGATTACAGACATGCGCCATCATGCCCACTTTATTTCTTTAGTTTGAGATAGGGCCTTGCTAAGTCTCCCAGTCTGAACTAGAACTTGCAATCCTCCTCCCTCTGCCACCCACGTAGCTGAGATTATAGCATGTGCCACTATGCTTAGCTAGGGAAATGCAAATTAAAACAGTGAGCTATTATTACACACCTAGTAGAGTGACCAGAATTCATCATGCTGACTGACCACCGCAAATGCTGGTGAAGATATGGAGCAGTGGGAACTCCCATTCATTGCTGGTGGGAATGCAAAATGGTCCAGCCCCCTTTAAAGACAGTTTGGGAGTTTCTTTTAATACTCAGTGTTCTCTTATCAGATAATCTAGCAGTTGTGCTCGCTGATCTTTCCCTACCAAATGAGCTGAAAATTTATGCCTAAGAGTTCATTTCCCCAAACAAGCCTGGCATGCCTACACAACAATCTGCACATGGATGTTTGCAGAAGTTTTGTTTTTTGTTTTTTGTTTTTTGTTTTTTTTTTAACCAGGAATCAAACTCGGGACTTCGCACTTACCAGACAGGCTCTGTGCCACTGAGCCATCTCTCCAGCCTTGCAGAAGTTTTTTACGTGATCCTAAGATTTGAAGGAAACTAAGAGATCTAGTAGATGAATAGATAAATAAGCTGGTGAATCAGGACACAGTGGAATATTAGTCAGTGCTGAACAGAAATAAGCTATTAGGCATTGAAAAGACATGGAGGAATCTAAGATGACAAAGTGAAAGAAGTCAGCATGTTAAGCTTACGTATGAGTCCAACTGTCTGACAGTTTGGAAAAACAAAACAATGAAGATCAAGGGTTACCAGGGATTCAGAGGCAAAGGGAGGAGAAGAGGCCTCTGTATGATAACATGATCGTAGAGACCTGTTACTATGCATTTGTTCCAGTGCATAGAATGTACGGCACCAAGAGTGAACTTTAAGGTTGAGTAGAGACTCTGAGTGATAGTGTGCAAATGTAGATTTGTCAATGGTTAAAAAAATTCCATTTTACTGAGGGAAGCTAATTGTTACAGTTTGGTGTCCCCTCAAAGCCTCATGCGCTCCTAGGTGGGAGGTGACTGGGTCATGGGGGTGTGACATTAATCAGTGGATTAATCCATTTGCTCCTGTGATATTGGGAGTTGAAGCCTGGTTAGAGGCGGGTCAGTGAGGGCGTGGCCTGGAAGGGTCTATCTCCCTCCCTCTTCTCTGATCACGCTCAGCTTCCTGCTACCATGCCACGAGCAAACCTCCTCTGCCATGCCTCTCATCTCATGCCACCCTGCCTTGGAGCCAGCTGACCGTGGACTGAACCCTCTACAAACTGTGAACCAAAATAAACCTTTCCTCCTTTAACTTATGCATGTTGGGTATTTTGTCCCAGAGAGGAGAAAGTAAAGACACTGATAATGATTCTATGCATGTGTGAGGGAGGGGTTACAGGGAAGTTCTCTGTACCTTCTTCATAATTTTGCTTTGAACCTAAACTGATATATGCACAAGCCTCTACTGCCGGCATTCTGGGAGGCTGGGACAGCAGGATTGAAAGTTCAAGCCGGACCTGAGCGACTTAGCAATTTAGGGAGAACTTGTATCAAAATAAAAATAAAAATAAAAAAGGTCTGGGATGTTGCTGAGTGTGAAAGTTCAGACTCCAGTGTCACAAAAAGGGGGCGCTGGCGGTGCAGCTCAGCGGTAGACTGCACATGTGGTACGCAAGAGGCTCTGGGTTCCATCCTCAGTGTGCGTATGTGCACACACGCACACGTGCACACACACACACACTCAAAGTGTGCGTCTTTACAAACAAGAAACAAACAAAAATACTGAGCTCTAGACCTTCTCCTCACAAGTCAGCCTTTCCTCCCTCCCATCCCGCGCTCTCTGGCTGCCCCTGCCCCGGCCCACGCTGAAGCTGCATCCGAAAAGAGGAGCCCGGGCTCCCTGCCTTCCAGCCCAGGTCTGAAAGGGGCTGTGGTGTGAGTCCATGTCCAGAATCTGAAAGCAGGAAGCAGCCCCGTTTTGAGGAGGAGCCGGGCTGAAGGCTTGAGCTCCAGTCTCGGGGATGGGCTGCAGCCTTGGTTTGAAAGGGAGAAAGGAACCCTCTATTTTACACGCATCCGGACTCCGGGAGGTGGAGAAAGACGGAGAAGTAGTCAAGTCCGAGGAGGGGAGAAGGGCTGCCTGAGCTTCCCAGCATGGCTCTCTCCCAGGGCAGAAGCTTAGAGGCCGCTGCCTTGATCGCGGAAGGGTTAGAGCATTTCGCTGGTGGACGCCGCCACGTGTCACTCTCTCTACCGCCACTACCCATCCCAGTCTCACACATTTTGACCTGAGGAAATAACCCGCAGCACTGATTTCTGATGCTCATACTAATGTCTTTTAGACTGGAGTTTCCCAAACAAAATCGTATACCACCCATGTTTATGATTTCAACCCCCTAGTGAAAAGAAAGCGGCAGTAAACATAGACATGTACCCCTCTGATCCATACCAGCCGAGCTGGCCTCGCTTTGAGCAGTCACCAAAGACACAGTGAGTGGAGTATTTGTGGTGTGCTCATGCCCATCATGAGTACGGCCCAGGGGTGTTAAATCGCATTATGTGCTCACTTTGGCATCGTTCCAAGCAACAAACTTCTCGAAATCACGGGTTTGATGGATTAATTATGCTTTTTCTAATACATAGTAAAACCTCAAAGATAGCCATTATGGTAAAAAGTTGTCAACCGCTAGTAGGATTTTTACTACCTAACCACGGGTGGCAATTGTACATTTTTCGGAAACACTAGTTTAACTGAATAGCGCTTCGAGCCAGATCTGGTGGCGCACATCTGTAACCCCAGTTAAACAGGAGAATGAAGCAGGAGGATCGAAAGTTCAAGGCCAACCTGGCAAACTTAGCCAGATGCCATCTCACAATAAAATTTAAAAAGGGCTGGAGGCATAAAAATCTCAGTGACAGAGTGCTTGCCTAGCATATGAGGCCCGGAGTTCAATTGTCAGCACCACACACACATACCTACCTACATACACTACTCTTCTTTCTTTCTTTCTTTCTTTCTTTCTTTCTTTCTTTCTTTCTTTCTTTCTTTCTTT
>NW_004955454.1:6431351-6449628 GCF_000276665.1 Chinchilla lanigera | reverse complement strand
GGTACCGGGAACCGAACTCACGACCTTGCGCTTGCCAGGCAGGCGCTTTGCCGCTGAGCTAAATCCCCAGCCCTTTCCTCTGGATTCATTTGCCAGCTGCCACCTGAAATAGTAAAACCACGTCTCTAGGGGACAGATTCTGCTGCCTGCCTACGACCAAAGTTTGCCTTCCTCTTGGGAAACTGCAGTTAGTTTCCAAAGAGGATTTAAGTTCCAATTTTATCTGGAGTGCTGGACAGGAAGTTGTAGTAAGTAATGGATAACCTTGTGACCAACCAAATTAATAAATAACCAAAGGAAGTTGAGAATAAGATACTTGAATAAAATAATATATTAAAAGATGGAATACTTCTAATGTAGAAAGGAAAGCTACACTAACTTTGTTGTTGTCTTTTTTTTGTGTGTGTGTGTTTTTGAGACAGAGTCTCACTAAAAAGTTCAGGCTGGCTTTGAACTCACTGTGTAGCCCAGGCTGGTTTTGAACTCACAGTGATCCTCCTGCCTCAGCCTCCCAAGTGCTGGGGTTACAGGCGTGCACCACCACTCCCAGCTTGTTGTTGTTGTTTTGAGACAGGGTCTTACTATGTAGACCAGGAGGATCAAACTTTGATCCTCCTGCCTCAACCTCCTGAGTGCTGGAATTAGAAGTGTGTACCAACAGCCCAGTTTACACTAACTCTTTACTTACCTGCTAGAGATAGAGGCATTTATAAAGCCTGGTCAGAAATTTCCTTTTCTTTCATCCCATTCACCTCTTTCCTTTTGAGTCTTTAATTTAAAGACAAATTCTCGGTCTGACTCAGAACTGTTTAACCCATCAACACATATCCACCCTTCCTCCCTCCCTCCCTTCCTTCCTTCTCTCTTTCCTTCCTTCCTCTCCTTTCTTTCTTTCTTTCTTTTTTTGTTTTCTGTTTTTGGAGACAGAGACTCACTATACAGTTTAGGCTGACTTTGAACTCACTATGTCCCTCAGACTGGCCCTGAACTTGTGACAGTCCTTCTACCTCAGCCTCCTGAGTGCTGGGGTTACAGGCCTGCACCACCACCCTGGCCAGAAACATGTTCTGCGCATGAGTGTGAGCAACACTGTTTCCTTAGCTACTACGGATCCAACAGTGACAAGAACTTGGTGAAATAAAAAGAACATGCACCTCAGAAGACCTGGACTGGAGTTTTAGCTGTCGTGGCCTTGGTTGAGTGACCTGTGCCTGTTACTAATCCCGTCTAACTCATGTTCCCTTAATTTATTCATGTAACAAATATTCTCCAGCTGCTTACCGAGTACCAAAGCGTTGCTCAGGGCACAGGGGACCTAGCAATGAATAAAGCAGGCGTAGTCCCCTCCAATGGAGTGCATATCCCAGGGAGAGCTGCAGGGAGTCAGTGAGAAACCTCTGGCGGTGAGCAGTGCTATCAACAAACAAAGCATGTGATAAAGACAAGTTTGTGTCTTCAGGGCTTCTGAGACAAAGGCTGGTCAGGGAAGGTCTGGCAAGGCTGAGCTGAGACTGGGAAGTCCCAGCAGGGTGGAAAAAGAGCATTCCAGGAAGAAGAGCCAGCAAGCCCTGAGGCAGGAGCATGATAATGCAGGAAAATGAAAATGGGTACATGGTTGTGCCAGGTCGATGGATTTGGTGTGGTGCCCAAGCAATCCTGCAAGGTCCTGGTGATGTCTCTGAGTGAGGGACCAAGGGCAGAGGCTCTGCCACGCTCCCAGCATTCTACACAATTCTCTCTCTCCCTCTCTCTCTCACACACACACACACATACACACACACAAGCTCTTATTTAACCTGAAGTGTATACTGGGCTTCTGCCTAATTTTTAATTGAAAGACCAGATTCCAGGATCAAAAAATACCTCATCTCAAAAGTCTTTTCTGCTCTTTAGTTGTCTGACACTATGAATAAAGTCGTCATAGAATCTCAGTGATGGGGTGCTGGGATTATAGCTCAGTGGCATAAGCGCCTGCCTGGCAAGCTCAAGGTCCTGAGTTCAGTTTCTGGTACCAAAAATCCCCAAAACAACAACAACAAAAAAACCAAACAAACAGAATCTCAGTGATGGGTCTAGAGAGATTGATTCTACTCTCTTTGGCTGACAGAGGACCTCGGACTGCAGACGGCAGCGACCCCACTCTGTTGTCACCAGAGCCTTGCATCCCTTCTGTGCCCTTCCAGCCCATCCAGGACAGGGAGGGACCCAAGGGCTGCCTCTCCCCAGCAGCCTGTGCCAATGTCCTGTGCTTGCTATGTCCGAATGAGACACTTTCTTTCTGTCCTGCACAGGAAAGCTTTGTGGAGACACCCGAGGAAAGGTTCCAGTTTTTTCCAACCTGTAAAATGCAAAGTTGGCCAGCTGCCCCCTTCCCAAACCTCCACACTTATATCTTTCCTTGTCTCCGGAGGACTGCCTGGCAGCTCCCACATAGTCTCCGTTGTCCTGGGACTTGGGGAAAAGCACCGTGCAGAATGTGAAATCATTTTCTGCAACACAGATCTAATTAGCTCTTTGACTGACAAGGAGAGACGGAGGCCGAGAGGGATTTAAACAATCCGCTTCTCACATAATTCAAGGAAAGCAAAGAACCAGGCGGGGAAAGAGAGAAAAGAGGAGAAGGGAGGCAATTTTGGGGACGGTGGGAAGAGGAAGGAGCCCTGGGACGGGGAGAATATCAGGTGACCGAAGTATGAATCCTTTGTTCTTCCAGCGTCACCTCTGCCTCCAGCTCCCCCTCCTCTCTCCCAGGCAGAACTTACTTGACGGCCGCCGATTTCTCCTTCTGACTCCATCTTGCTGCCCTCCAGTCCCCTCGCCGGTGCCGGACAGACTGCGTGGGCTCCTCGGCTTTGCTGTCTGCGGCTCTGTGCTCTCTCGGGGTGGGAGAGAGCACACAGCTGCAGGACAGACCTGCTATTCATCCAGCCCATGTGGCACGCTCGCCTGGCCTGCAGCCCCTGGGGGCGGTGTGCACACGCACACGTGTGTAAGCATGTGTGTCCGCGTGTGTCAGCACATGTGTGCTCTGGGTCATGGCATGTGGCACATCAGTAGGTTGCCTTTTGAGCTGGTAGCGACAGCATCTTTTCACCAGTGACTCCATTGTCCCCGACCCCCAGCCATTTGAGGTCACCCGGTCTGCTTTGGTCCAGTAGCTTTACCACTGGGAAAGCAAGCCTGCATGTATACCAAGAAAATGAGAAAACAGCCTGAGCATATTTTCTGCCTTCACAGTGGTGGAGCCAAGGAGAGTCACTGTTACGGTTTGTGTCTGCATGTCCCCCCAAATCCTCATGCAGTCATGGGGTGGGCTTCTAGATTTGTGATTGGTCCAGTGTTGGAATTATGGATGTGAGTGCTACACCTGCCCTGGGACAGGTAGTTTGCAAACAATTAAGGGAGGGAGAGAGGCTGCTTGCCACCCCCCCTCCCTTTTTGCTCTTGTTGCTTTTGCTATCTCCACTGCCACCAACGGTTGCCCTCTGCCATGTTCCGCTCTGCCTTGGAGCCAGCCAAGTATGGACTGAAACCTCCATAAACTGTGAGCTACATAAACCTTTCCTTCCTTAATTCTGGGTGTCAGGTGTTTTGTCTCAGTGAGAAGAGAAAAGTAACCAAGACAGTCACCAATTACCGAAGGCAGAGTGGCCTTGAGCATATTCTCAAGATCAAGTGGCCTTGAGCATATTCTCAAGATCAAGGTTTGGGGATTTCTGCAATTCTTTGCTTGGTTCTGTCAATCTCTAAAAGTTGAGAAAGGAAGGGAAGGGAAAGGAAGGGAAGCGAAAGGAAGGGAAGGAAAGGGAAAAAGAGAAAAATGATGGTTTACTTAAAAGGCTCCAAAGCACAAGCTTTACTCTACAAGTAAATAAACAATAAATGTTTATTGACAAACTGTTTGAAACCCTCAACTTCTCCCTTAATGGATTGGGGCGGGGTTCAAATTCTTCAAATCCTTTTCACCCAATGAGTTGAATTTTCTCTACTTTTCTTTTTGGGAAGCAATTCTTTCTCTTGTTTATTTTAGAGCCTGAAACTCTTCAGCCTTCTTCCGGAAGCTGGTTTTAGACACTTGGCGGTGCTGGCGTGGGTGTGGATGTTTGCCTGTGCCTGGCGGAGCAGCGATCAGGGAGAAATCCCCTTTCAGAGGTTAAGAAGTGGAGGGAGGAGCGGAGTCATATTGACCTCACCACACTCAAATGTACAAACAATTTAAAAATAGGCAATCTCTTTATTTCTACTAAATATCTTTACAGAGTTCCCATCCTGCTAGACAGTGGTGGGAAAGAGGCTTGGGTAATAGGACGAGGACTACGCTTTCGTCTAATCCCATAAGCACGTTGCATTTCAATAATTTCAGGGGCAAATAGTGCAGTTTAAATAGACTGGTTTTTGGATCTCCAGCCCTCTCTCTTGAAGATGGCATCTAGGGTCATGGGAGACTGGACTTATCCCATGGTGTCTCCAGCTGGTTTCCCGCTGTGGGACGTCTATGGAGCAGGGCTTCTTCTTCCTGTACTTGCTGGCTGTGAGGAGAAGCTGGTCCTGCTCATGACTTCCTGCTGGCATTGGCAGCCTGTGCTTCTTCTGCTTGTAAGGACCTGGTGGTCTGCCTCATCGGCTGTCATCTTGGCCCTTTGATGACATGACCAGTCGTGTGACCTGGGCATGACTTGTGTCAGTGGTGGTGAGCCCATGGCACTCATACTGAAGCAGGCATGGAGAGCCCTCTCTGTTGGCACTCAAGCCGAGCTCATGAGTTGTTTTTTTCTAAACTAGAACCTCAGTATTCAGGTTTAATTGCAGTGTTGGCACTTTGTGATAAAGAAGTGAGCTTTGGGCTGCAGTTTGGGCACTCGGTCTCTAGAAGGTTCGCCATCACTGACTTGTGCATATCCCAGCAGAAGCAGTCAAAGGTCCACCCCTAAAATGACCCCACTGCAAACTCTCCTACCAGACACTTGGCTAGTGCTCTTGACCCCCCCTGGGCACATGAGGAAGGGGGGATGCTGAGGAAGAACTGGGGAGAAGTAAGCTCAGCACCACTCCTGGAAAAGTTTATTTTGATCAACCTGGTGCAGGGCAGCCTTTGAGGTGGTCTTCTGGATTTCCAATGGCAGTAAGACATAAAGCCCTCTCTTTTCTCTGCATTCCTTCAAAAAAAACTACCAATAATATCTACCCCCTCCTCCCATAATAGCACCTGTGTGGGTCAGCTTTCCATGGCTGTGACAAAATGCCTGAGCAAATCAATTTACAAAGAGGAAGGGTTTATTTGTGCGTGTGGTTTCAGAGGTTTCATTCTATCGTCACTTGACCCTGTCACTCTGGGCCTGTGGTGGCACATTTCATCATGACAGGAGCACATGGTAAAGGGGGTCTGTTCACCTCATGCCCAGGAAGCTGTGAGAAAAAAGGAAGGGAAGGAGCCAGGGTCTCAATATCCCCTTCGAGAATACAGCTCCAATGACCTAACTTCCTCCCACTCGGTCTCCCTAAATGGCACAGCACCTGGGCCTCACAAGGACACTCCAGATACAAACTGTGGCAAGGCCACTATGTGACAAGCACTATTCTAAGCACTGCAATGCACACGCAGCTTCTCTGGTTTTCATAACAATTCTTGGAAGTAGATATTATCATAACATGGATCTGCAGAGGAGGAAATAAGAACATGAGGTTAAGGAGCTGCCCAAGATTAGACTGAGATTTGAATGCAGGCTTTCTGGATTCAAAATTCATGCTCTTTTTAAAATTTTTTCTCCTCCTTCTCCTTCTCCTTCTCCTTCTTCTCCTTCCCTTTTCCCTTCCCCTCCTCCTCCTCCTCTTCCTCCTGCTCCTCCTCCTTCATCTTCTTCTTTTAGGCTGGTGCTGAGTTTTTGCTTTTTTTTATTTTAAAGAGTAAAAGAAGGATAACATATTAATAAGGGGGCTTACCCAATTACAGACAAAGTGGTAGGAAATTATCAATGGTTGTTGTTTTACATATTGTTATCTACAAGATCATTTCTCAGGAAAACAAGTAGACAAATAATAGTGAGTTACAGACAAAAGAGCTAGGTTATTATCAATGGTTGTTGTACTATACTTTGGTATCTTCAAAGTGGTTTCTAAAGAAAATAAATAGAGCTATACGTGAGTGACCAATTGAATAATCATTAACTATTCTTAATGGTTGTTGTAGGAAACACATAGTAATAAACATACGTCCATGTACGAAATAACATAGGAACAATACAAACATACAGAGTTATGGACAGATTAGTAGGAAATATCAATGGCTGCTGTAATACACGGTGGTATCTTCAAAGTGGTTTCTCAGGAAGACAGAGATATGCAAGAAGGATCTAACAAGTAGTTACAGTCTGATGGTTGTGAAAAATAGTGTATTACCTCCTCTCCAGTGACTCCTTTCACTGAGGTGTGACGGCTGGAAGGAAGGCCAGGATTGAAAAGAAGGACCAAGAGACTTGCACCTGTGTCTAGCAACAGGCTGTTTTCTTGTTCCTCTATAGGCATGATTACTCAGGGCTCCTCCATGGAGATGACAGTCTGGCCAGAGAGAGAAGGCAGAGTATGCCCCGGGCTTCCTCATTCCTGTTGGACTAACTGGTAGGATGGGTGTGAGCTCTGGGGCCTCCACTTCAGAGGGCAGACTGATCTCCAGTGGTCACCTTTGCATTCAGGGCATGGCCAAGGCGGCTTCTTAGGGCAGTTCCTCTTGAGGTGGCCTGCCTTTTAACAGTATAGCAGATGAATGTAGTCATTGAGTTCTTCTTGGGGCCCTGAGTGGTACTGGGTTTTGGATGCAGGGCCTTCACACTGAGCCCTTATTTAAAGGTTCTTATTTTGAGACAGTATCTTAACTGCCCAGGCTGGGCTTGAATGTGGGATCCTCTGGGGTTATAGAGTGTATCAACACTTCTGGTTTAAACTGGGTGTGGTGGCACACGCCTGTAATCCTAGCACTCGGAAGGTTGAGGCAGGAGGATCATTGTGAGTTTGAGGCCAGCCTGGGCTACAAAGTGAACTCAAGGCCAGCCTGAACTGCACAGAGAGATCCTATCTCCAAAACAAAAATGAAAAAAACACTTCTGGTTTAAAGTCCAGGTTCATATCCTTGATTTGATCTTAGAGAGTAGAGACCAAGCCACATTTCTGAATGCCTGCTTTCCCTTCCTCTGTTTACTTCTTCCCATAATCCCCGTACTCTTCAATCAGAAAAGGTGAGCTTTGTCTTTTTCCCTTGTTTGGCTAGGATAGATCTGATATGGAATTCTATCATAATAATTCAAAGAGGAAACAGAAAAATTTAGAAAATCCTCTTACTCAACAAAACCTGACTATCAAAAATATTGCCTTGATGGAAAAACTTATTTTGGGCATTGGAAAGTATATTAACCATTTCCTTCTCTTTGCATCTTTGTTGGCTCCCATTGTCCTTTAGATAATATAGATGTATTTGGCAGGACAGAGGGAAAAGCAAAACAAGACAATGTGAAATAAAAAGCACCTGAATATATTTCCAAGGAAATTTCTCTGTTAATGAACATGCTGGCTTTCAAAGGAAACAGCGGTGATTGGTTATGATAATGGTTTTGTTCACCAAGAGCTTTCTGGATTTGGAGCATTCCCTGTCCAAAAGCATCATTTGGGAGTAAACAAAGAACAGGACTTGGAAAGTGGTTTATCTCCCCTGTCACACTGTGACTCTAGACCAGAGATCAGCAGACTTTTCCTGCAGGGGGTCAGAGAGCTGATATATTTTAGCCTTTGTGCGTCACAATTATTCAGCTCTGCTGTAAAAGCTAAAAGGTAGAGACACAGATGATACGTAAACAAGTGAGGATGGCAGTGTTCCGATAAAACTTTATTTACAAAGACAGTCAGATACTTGTAAAAACAAGACCACATTTGCTCCATAGGTTAGATGATGACCCTCACACTAGAGTTTAAGTAGAAAGAGACTTTGAAGTCTAATTTGCACTTGAGAGGTAACAGCTGAAGATGTTATGCTAAGCCCTCCGGAGATACCCGGGCATCAAAAGCACACCCCGGTGAGACTCAGGCCTGACAGGTGGGAGGTGACGCCATATGAAATACTGCACTTCTGACGTTTGGCTGTGGTGTTGAGACTGCTCCTACGCACAGGTGCTTGCTCTAGATAGGATGGGTTTCTAGTTGTCTTTACCGCTAAGGTGATTTTTGTAGTGTAAAGTCCAAGGGATATTTCTAGGGAAATGGCCTTTTGAGGAAGTATATTTTTTGGAGCACACTTGAATTTACAGGTAAGTAAACCCTGAGAGTGACTTGGACAGTAGATGGGGCACAGGCCTAGGGATCTGGCTGTGTGGGAGGAGCGCAGTCCTACAGTCCTGGAGAAGCCAGCGATATGAAGACGCTTTTGCGTGGTGCAGAGGTGGCGCCTGTAGTCCCAGGTGCTCTGCAGGCTGACGGAAGAGAATCACTTGAGGCCAGGAGTTTGAGGACAGCATTGGCAATGTCAAAAGAACCTGCTGCAAAAAACACAAACCAAAAAAGGTTAAAAAAAATTTTTAAAGGAGATCCCTTAATCTTGTTTTCAGTTAATACTTTTGAATTAATTGAAAATTTTTTAGTTGCCATAAAAATTGTACATATTTATAGAGTGCAATGTGATGGTCTGACACATGTACTCATTAAAATCAAGGCAAACGTATCTATTTCCTCCAACCTTTCTTTTTTTGATTACAGGAAATTGAACCCAGGCACTCTAGTGATGACCCCCCCCCACTCTGCTTAGGCAAGTTACTTGACTCTTCTGGGTTTTATATTTTCTACTGTGAAAAGTGAAACTATCACACAAATTGATTCCTAAGATCCTTGCAGCGCTTAAGTCCCGTTTCGAATGTATTTATAGTAAACACTTCCTGGGTAACAGGGGTTTTGTTTGTATTATTTGGTTGGTTTTTTGAGACAGGCTCTTGCTTTATAGTTCAGGCTGCCCGTGAACTTACTATGTAGCCTAGGTTTGCCTTGAACTCTGTGATCCTCCTGCCTCAGTCTCCCAAGTACTGAGATTACAAGCATGTACCACCATGCCCAGCTTCCTGGATTCTAATGAAAGACCTCAAGTTTGAGCCTGAATTTCAGTGTATAAAAATTAAAGATTTAGAAAACTAGGTAGATTTTAATTGAAATGGAACATAATGAATCTAGTACCTTTAATTTTAGCAATAAAACCTTCTGAATGGAATATTTATATAATTAGAAAAATTTGACGGGAAATTATTCCTATCTATTACCTCTGCTAGTAGAGACACACCAAACAAGGTGCAGCAGTGAGAATAAAGCCGGGCATGGTGGCGCACGCCTGTAATCCTAGCGCTCAGGAGGCTGAGGCAGGAGGATCGTTGCAAGTTCGAGACCAGCCTGGGCTACAAAGTAAGCTCAAGACCAGTTTGAACTGCATAGTGAGATTCTGTCTCAAAAAAAAAAAAAAAAAAAAAAAAAAAAAAAAAGAAGTGAGAATAAAAGCAAACTTCAGACCATGCTTCAAACTCTCTCATGCTCATTTATACCTTAGCTCAGTAACTTCTAAATTCACTGTTCCAAGAATCCTGGGACCAGGTTGGCTGGCAAAGGGGAGCTTTCTGGGGGCGCATAGAGGGAGCTAGGCGTGCAGAGCCTCATAGGAGCCCCACGCTGTGCTAACGAAGGATTAAGAACTAGATCAGGTGACACTGCTACTGTCCTATAGAGCTTTCTATAGTGACCAGAATATATATGAAAGAACATTTACATCTTTCTGTTCCACCAGAGCAACCACTAGCCATGCGCAGGTACTGAAATGCAGTTGGTGTGACTGAAAAGCTGAATTTTAAATTTTTTTTTTTTTTTGGTTTTTTTTTTTTTTGGTTTTTTTCCGGTACCGGGAACCGAACTCACGACCCTGCGCTTGCCAGGCAGGTGCTTTTGCCGCTGAGCTAAATCCCCAGCCCCTGAATCTTAAATTTTGTTTGATTTTAATTCACATGTAAAGAGCTGCTTTTTTTTTCCAGCACTAGGAATGAAACCTGGGGTTCCATGCGTACTACCTCTACCACCAAGCTCCACCCTTAACCCTAAATAGCTACATTTATGTAAATGGCTAGTGGCTTTCACACCGGGGAGTGGAGTATTCCGAAATTCAACACACTCAAAACATTACTTAGCAGCGGACACGATGTATCTGTCCTTTCTGTTCTGGGTGCTTGTGTCTTGATGGCTGTTCATCGGGCCAAAGCCTGATTTAACGTAAATAGGAACCCAGGGGACGCGGCTCTCGGGGGAAGGCCCCGTGAGGCCCGGGGGTGCTCTTGGCTGTGGTGAGTAAAATTTCCCTTCCACCTTTTGCAGTCAGAGCTAGGGGATTTTAACTGTGACTCACTCTTCATTGAATGATTAGTCACAGAGCCCCCTGTGTGGGCATGGAACATTTCTCACCTCTCCGTGGACTTCAAGGTGCCTGGTAGTTTAGGAGAGGGTAGCCAAAGTGAGAGAAGGAGAGAGAGAGCGATACAGACACAGACATAGAGACGCAGAGACACAAAGGCACAGAACTAGTTTTTAAAGCAGGGAAACCTTTCCTTCAGTAGAACGTTAGGAGGAAGTTAGGGTAAAGTGGAGCTGCCTGCTGAGGCCGTCCCGCCTGCACACCCTTCATTTCTCAAGCCATCCCTTAAAGCACCTCTTGGAAACCACTAGAATTCTGAACAGGTGATGTGGTTTAGCTCTCCAAGGGCCTTTGACGGTGCTAGGGTTGAGAATCACAAGACACATCAAATCATGCAGAGTTTTTCAAGTTTTTCAAGTGTACCCGAAGTGGTACACACACACACACACACACACACTCACACACACACTCACACACACACGCACACGCACACATTTCAGAAACACAGATTACAGCCACTTACAGCAGCAGTAGGTGGAATGCTGGCCCATAGGGTTTCTATCGCCGAGAAAGGGTTCCACAGACAGAAAAGTCTGAATGTCACTGGTGTACCGTTTCCCAAAAAGCACAGGAGACTCAGAGTTGAGGTCTGAGGAGGATAAAGGCCAGAAGGTGGTGTTGGCCTGGTCCTATATCCTTGGAACATGAATGTGATGAGGACAAAAGAGACCACACCCAAGTCTCTAAGGCTGGTAGGGTGGGGTAGGGCACCAGCTATGAAAATCAGAAGCCTCAGAAACCCCTCCGAGATGCAGGACACCAGGCCGAGGGCTTCGACTCACAGAAGACAGAAGCAGCTTAGCGATGAAGGTGGAATTGGAGATTTACAAGCTAAGTTTCTGTTACCTGTTTAACTGCGTGGACATGAGCACATATGCATGGGACAACTCACCTGGGAGGAGTTGCTTACAGGTTCAGAGGACTCTGCATACTTTCACTGACTCTCACAGTGGCCCACTTTACCCTTTACAGATGGGGAATCTAAAACCAAAATGCTTGGATACGGTGGTGCACACCCTGGAATCCCAGGTACTTGGGAAACTGAGGGAGAAAGATGGAGTTCGAGGCCAGCCTGAGCAACCTCGTGAGACCCTGCCTCAAAATAAAAATTTTTAAGAAGGGTTGTCTAAAATGTACAAGATCACCAGACATGGTGGCACACACCTCTAATCCCAGCACTGGGGAGGCTGAGGCAGGAGGATCACCTGAAGTTTGAGGCCAGCCTGAACTGCATAGTGAGACCCTGTCTCAAAAACCAAACAAAAACAAAAACAAATAGAATGTACAAGATCCTGGATTCCATCACCAGCACCAATTCCCCCCCCACACAAAAAAATACCCACAATAACATAGCTAGAAACAGCTGGATCAAATCCAGGTTTGTCTCCTTGGGTAAGAGTGAGTTATTTGAGCTCCACTGTACAGTAGCAACGACAGGGTATGTGAGTGTGTGTGCACGCGTGTGTGTGTGTATGTGTGTGTTTTATTTATTTATTTATTGTCTCTTTTAGACAGGGTCTCGCCATGTAGTTCATGCTGGCCTTGCTCATTTTGTAGCTCAGGCTGGTCTTGAACTCACAATGATCCTCCTGCCTCAGCCTCCTGAGTGCTGGGATTACAGGTGTGCACCACCACGCCCGGCCCTATTTTTAATTCTGATAGTCTGACCTCACACCGTTCACTTCTGGGATTACAGGCACGCACCACTACACCAGGCCATTGGCGGTTTTTTTGTTGTTTGTTTTTTTTCCAGTACCAGGAATTGAACTCACGATGTCGCGCTTGGCAGGCAGGCGCTGTGCCTCTGAGCTAAACCTCTGGCCCCGTCAGCATTTTAACAGACTACTTTTCAGGGAAGTTTTAGATACTCAGCAGAATTGAACAGAATGTACAGACAGTCCTCATGGACCCCTCCCACTCTGCCAGGGTTCCCTGGTGTCAACAGCTCACACCAGAGGCACATTTAGTGCAGTCAGTGAGCATGGACACCTCAGTATCACTCGAAGTCCACAGCTTTATTAGGATTCACTCTTGGTACTGTACATCCTGAGGTGTGCTTTTGGTTTGGTTTGGTTTTTGATTTGTTTTGCTCTTATGCCTGGGATTATATCCAGGGCCTTGTGCATATTAAGCGCAAACTCTACCGCTACCCCCATCATGTGCGTTTGACTAGCCATGTTTCTGTCTCCTTTCCCTCTGTAAAAATGGGGATCACAGAACCTAATTTAGAAATAAAATAATTGTGAGGTTTGAATTAAACCAAATCACAAATGGAAAGCAAATTACCTGGCAGCCCCAGAGTAATGTAGCTCATATTAATATTCATGCAAATATCATCTGGATGAGCTTGGTAGTTTAACTCTGCCCCGCTCCCCAGCAGCCCAGGGGCTCCAGTCTGAGTCTAGATAACTCTGCCAGATATGATCGAGATGTTTCATAAAGGTGTTAGTCTGTGAAGATTCCCTGTGCTGCTGAGAGGAATCGAAACTGCAAGTTTGGTTCTTGGCGGAGGCGGCGGAGGAGGAAGGGCTCAGAAAGCAATGACCCACTGCACAGATCCTGCCAGAGCTCTCTCTGCGGGCCACAGCACAAAACTCACTCAGATTTGAGGACTCACCGAGCAAGCAGAGGAAGAGAGACGGTTCAGGAGGAAGGAAGACCAAGTGTGGAGTGAGCTGCTGCGGGAACGAAGGTGAAATATAAACCTTTTCAGCGGCTTGAAATATCTTCAATACTGCTCCCCCATGGAACTGTGCAAAGCAGGGATCGGCCTGCATATTCATTCCCCAGGTCCTGCATGCCGTTTCCCTCCACACGGCCTCCCAGAGGCAGCTGGATGGAGCCAAGCTCCCGGTGCCTTTTCTTCGTGAACATCACTGCGGAAAAGATTTTGCAGCAAGTGTTTTTGGTCCCCTGCCCCACGGCTGCTCTGCATGGAGAGCCTGTCTCACCTTCTCTCGTTCTACCGCAGGAATGCGCTGGAGCCGGGGAAGACCAGACACTGGGTTTCACCTTCTGAGCCCCCAGCAAGCCTGGCAGATGAGCCCGAAGCAGTAGGTCTGGTTTCGGAAGGAAGACTCTCCTCTGCGCAGGGGAGTGTTGGCTCCCTAAACCAGCTCGGGTGCCCCAACTTACAAAACCCCTGGTAATGCAGCCCTAAGTGAGTGGGGCCACCGCAGAGGTGCAGTTTCCTGAGCACTGTCATACTGCGACAGTGAGGGCTATGTGATCCTCAGTGAGTCATTTCCTACGTGTTACCTTGGCTTCACTTCTGCCTGCAAATGAGGAGGATGCCTGTGTACAGGAGCACAGGGGTATTCACTTTGTCCCTGGTCAGGAAAGTAACATATATTCATTATAGAAAATGTGGAGTACACAGAAAAGTGAGGGAGAAAATAAAAGTCACCCTAAAAGCCACTCAGAGATAAAACTCTGCTTATATTTTGGCGTATTGTGCTCTAATCTTTTCCCCGCGTGTGTGTACACCTATGCACGAGCCTGTGTGTGTGAGCATAATTTGCAGAGCTCAGTGCAAAATGAAAGTGTGGGTCCCCGCATTGAAAGTGATTAAACGAGGCAACAGCAAAGCAGGAAGCCAAGTTCGGAGCCCGGACCAACAGCACAGTCGCACACCTGAGGCTGGTTCTTTCCAGTCTCTTGTCAAAATAATAATATCACTTGTCACATGTTTCTGTGTGTCGAGTACTCTGTTTAATTAGTTCTAATTTAATTCAATTCCCCCACCCCTCTACCTTGCAGATACAAAAACTGGGGGTCAGAGAGTTTAAGGAACTTACCTGGGTTCATACAGCTAGTAAGTGGCAGGGACAGGATTCACACCTTAGTCTTTTTAATTGCAAGCCCATGCCTCTTTTATTATAGCACATTCCCTCTCAGACTTTTATAGATTAGTGGAAAATATTTTTAAAAGTATATAAATTTTTTTTCCAGTACTGGGGATTGAACCCAGGGCCTTTGACTAAGCTACATCTTTATATCCTCAGCCCTTTTTATTTTGTATTTAGAGACCGAGTCTCTAAGTTGCCCAGGCTGGGCTCGGACCTGTAACCTTCCTGCCTCAGCCTCCCAGAGTGCTGGGATAACAGTTGGGGGCCACCACGCCCAGCATATAACATTTTTATACTGCATTCTTTTCCATTTTCTATCACATTGTATTCTCTGTATGTCATTAAATACAGAAGGAAAATTGTGGCTATTTATGAGAAAGACTGAAGCCACAGATGACGACACATGGAGAATAATTTAATTGCAAGATTATATTCGATGCCAAACATCAATGAGGCAAAGCAGAAACACACGGCCTGCGGAGACCTAGCAAAGGAGTATTTAAACTATGCCCCGATCTGATAAGTAGGATGCGATGATCTCACTCTCCCTGCTCTGAAGGTTTTCCACGTGAAGGAGAACATCTTTGCATATCCCCAGCAGCCATAAAGATTGTTGTCAAATGTTGCTTTCTTTTCCGGGACACCTTTGAACTTGGCCACCCCACCGCCTCCCATCCTCGTTCCGTTCTCATCCTCTCCCTCCTTTGCCTGTAGCTTTGGGGTATACCTCTCGGTCTCAGTATTCGGCCACTTCCTCCCCGATCCCAGAACAGCCTGCAGCTTTCCAGCACTTTCGACTTCGCTTGGAAATGCTTACCAGTGGGAAAGACCCTTATACTTTTCTGCCTTTGATTTCTCCTCCCACTCGGGGTGCATGCCTGTCAATTCGAGAAACTGAGAATTCTCATAATCACAATGGGTTACATTTCAGTTTTGGTTCTCATCACAATTTTTAAATTACTAGTCTATTATATGTCGCAAAAAATATTTGGAGAGTAGAGGAATAAAAAAAAAAACCATGAGTAACTCCGTGACCCTAACATACACCTGCACATAGTCTGTTTTAATAATGTTGATGTTTTAAGAAAAAAAATTGACTCTGTGCTCAATCTTTTCATTACCACACTATTTTTGTACTTGGAACACTTGCCTTTCAAGACACTACGGCCAATTCCTGAGCACAGACCTCCACTGACTGCTCAGCCCTTGCCTGTCAGTGGGTGACCACAAATCGAGTTTCATTTTAAGGGTTGGCCGGCTTATTTTAAAGAGTTCTGTTGCCCCTGTGTCAAAGAAGGCCTTTATGAGGAAGGCGTTTGAGTAGCTTGATCTTTGGACAACAATAACATAGCCAGGCGTGGTGGCGCACACCTGTAATCCCAGCACTCGGGAGGCTGAGGCAGGAGGATCACTGCAAGTTCGAGACCAGCCTGGGCTACAAAGTGAGCTCAAGGCCAGCCTGAACTGCATAGCGAGACCCTGTCTCAAAAAGACAAAAAAGACAATAACTTTGCTCCACCAAATGCAGCCTTATCCAGATCTGGCCATTCAAGCATTCCAAGCAATTTAGGCAAGTTCAGAATATGTCTTCTGTTCATGGAAGGGCGTACCTAGGGATAAAAGGAATATATACAGTGTATCTACATATTTAATAAAACCCTTTGTAGCTTTGTTTAAGTTTTGCTACTTAGATGGTTATGCATAAGGTCATGATGTTTAAACATAAGAAGTTAGAAGTGACACCAGCGGTGGCTGTGGGTGATGCGTAGGTGGAAGATTTACTAGAATCACCTGAAGATGACTGCGTACATTAACAGATGAAGCAGAGGAGTTACAAGGTATAAAGAATGACCACAAACCAACAGGCGAGACAGAAACAACCTAGCAGAGAAACGAGCAAAAAAAGTTTGAACAGGAAATGCACCAAAGATAAAAAAGAACTAAACTGTGAAATATGAAAAAGGCTCCACTTCACTAGCAACTTTAGTCATGCAACCTAAAGTGACAAACACTAGTTCACACTCACAGGACTGGCCAAAAGTAAATGAAAGACAATGATAAGAGCTGGGGCTGGGTACAGTGGCACCCGCCTGTAATCCCAGCACTCAGGAGGCTGAGGCAGGAGGATTGCAGTGAGTGAGTTCAAGGCCAGCTTGGGCTACATGTGAGTTCAAGGCCAGCCTGAATTACAGAGCAAAGCCCTGCCTCAAAAAACAAACAAAGCAAAGCAACAACAACAAAAACAACCTTTCATTTCATAGCAGGGTAAGCAGGAAATATGAAGTATCTTGCTCGTCATCAAAGACTAATCTAATAGCCACAAAGCTTTGCATTAGTAAGCTTGACTTTAATCCAAACTTGTTACAGGCTACAGTCTTATGAAGATTTCCTGCATTTGTTATAAAGCTACTGCCCAGGACATTGTCCGTTATATTGCACAATAGCCCCTAAAATATGATCCTTTATGACCAAAAAAAAAACCATTTAGTTTCTTAACATTTCAAAATTAGTAAATGCATTCATTCATTTCCTTTTGGTGGCACTAGGAATTGAACCCAGGCCCTTCACACTGAGCTACATCCCAGCCCTTGTTTTGTTTTGTTTTGTTTTGTTTTGTTTTGTTTTATTTTGTGACAAAGTATCATTAAAGTTTGTTTGTTTGTTTGTCTTTTCGAGACAGGGTCTCACTATGCAGTTCAGGCCGGCCTTGAGCTCACTTTGTAGCCCAGGCTGGTCTGGAACTCAAAACAATCCTCCTGCCTCAGCCTCCCGAATACTGGGATTACAAGCATGCGCCACCACGCCAGGCAAATTCTCATTAAATTGTTAAATTGCCCAGGCTGGGTTTGAACTCACACTCCTGCTTCAGCCTTCCAGGGTGCTGGGATTTACAGGTGTGCACCACCACACCTGGCAGGAACATCTTTTTTTTTTCTTGTGGGTAACTGGTAGGCATCTATAGTCCTTTATAATATGTTTCTCCTTTTGATACAGTTGCCAGAAAGCTCAGAAACAATTATATATTCATTACGTGGGACAGCCTTCCTGGTTTGCTTCCTCTTACTCCACACAGCTCTGACACCAATTGTGCAGTGTGCACGTCCTTTGTTTTAAGCTCTCTCAAACCTTTTCAGAAAACAAGTGTAAATAAAGCATGCATCCTCCATGGCTCACATCGCCTCCTTTCAGTTCTTCCTATGGCCTGTGCTTCACTTCTGCGGAAGGGAGCCTCACTGCAGAGAGACTCAGTCACCACCCTCCACAAGCCACAGCTCCCAGGAAAACCCCAGTATGGCCAAGGTGAGTCTGTAATGCAGGGCCAGTTCTCATCTCCCCACTGGAATAATAAAGGACGTCTCTCTGTGGGTATCTTTGGTCCACTTCAAATTTCTAAAGCACATGCTGCCAGCAAAGTCATATCCTTCCCATGTACACAGGATTTATATTAAATATCTAAAAGAGAAATAGGGGGGCTGGAGATTTAGCTCAGCGGCAAAGCGCCTGCCTAGCAAGCGCAAGGTCGTGAGTTCGGTTCCAGGTACCGGAAAAAAAAAAAAAAAAAAAAAGAGAAATAGGGCCAAGACAGTTCCAAGGACTCACAATACATCTCACATGCAAACTGAGGCAAAGGAGAGCTGAGGATGTACTCAGCGGTACAGTGCTTGGCTAGGCCCTAGATCTGAATCCCAGCAACACAAACCAAAACCACACAAAGGAATCACTTCAGTGTTGAGAAGCTGTCTGTGTCAGCAGACAGGACCTTTCATTCTCTTTGTAGGAATTGCACTGCTCTGCTATGTGGCCCAACCTGGGCAGAATTTGGCTTCTTTTCCAGATAAGGTGATATTTCTTTTTTCTAGCAATACTCTATTTGTAAGAATTAGAAATGAATGGGGCTGGGGATTTAGCTCAGCGGCACAGCGCCTGCCTGGCAAGCGCAAGGTCGTGAGTT
>NW_004955454.1:6412552-6430365 GCF_000276665.1 Chinchilla lanigera | reverse complement strand
AAAAAAAAAAAAAAAAAAATCCCAAGTACCACTAAAAAAAGATTCCTAAGGTATACTTAATCGTCAAATTTATAAAATGATATATAGTCTATCTCTATTGACAATTTATGAGACATATTATTTTATTAAGATTAGTAACGCCCACAGAAATCTCTTTTAACTTTGCTTGAGTCAATGCTCACAAATTTATTTGTCCTCAAATGCACGTGTGACGCGTCTTCGCTCGCTTTTGTTAACCCTTGCGTGTCAACAGAAGGAATGTTGCCTTGAGGTGGTGTCTTGGCAGGTGCAGAGCCATGGCTCCTTGCACCCCAGCCCTGCTGAGTGACTGGGTCAGAACTGCTACAGCCTCGAATCCCATACCTGGACAATGAGCTAACACTGGTCCACGCTGAATAGAGACGGTAGACAGTGTCTGTGAGGGCTTTGAACACCCTGGAAACCAGGCTCTATAGAAACAATGCCATTCTCTCAGCCACGCAAGGGAAAGGGGGTAATAAGTCACATCATTAGGCACCAAAGACCCAGCCAGTGCACATGCTCACCAGCTCTCTATCCCTGGAGGGACTTATATACATTTCCTGTACTTCAATAAACAAACTCATCTTATGCCCATGCCTGCTTCAAACACATTGAGATGGGCAGAAAGGAAATAGAGGAATAAATGAAATGGAGAAGTTCAGAGTGTATTATCAACAACCCACCTACTTGGAAGGCTGAAGCAGGAGGATCACTTGAGTTGGGAAATTCAAGGCCCGTGCGAGCACCACAGCAAGACCCTGATTCTTATAAACAAATACATGTATCCCCTCACCAAAACCTTAAGGAAGATACACTTCTGACAAAATTAGAGTTTAGGGTGTGTGAAGTATCTGTCCCAAACACATTTTTGAGGCAGAGCTGATCTAAGCCAGATCTATCTGACTCCCAAACCCATGCTATACTATTGCCTCTAAGGTGATGTGCATAAGATAATCTTAGGGAGTAAAGAACATGTAAAATTTTTAGTAGTTTTGTTTTATTTTTGAGACAGGGTTTACCTAGGTTGCTCAGGCTGGCCTTGAATTTGCAATCCTCCTGCCTCAGCCAGTGAGTAACCGGGATCACAAGCGTGTGCCGAGGTGTCTGGCTAATAGTTTCCCACTCTAATGTATATTAGAAAAATATGATATTCATAGCAAACCCACAGTGGTCTCCTCTATGAATATCATAGATTAGGATAAGGAAGACAAGCATATTTTTAAAATTAAGGAAATATTGGTAGGGTATGTGGAAATGTCAGACAGCGCAGTGCCTGGGGCCGGATCAGTACCTCCTTCTGCCTCCCAACAGGGAAAGCGCAGGCAAAAAGCCGAGGGCAGCTCACTTCGCTTTGAGGAGGCCAGCAGCCAGACAAGTCTCCCCGGCTTCGTGGAAGGAAGTGACTGAGGAAGCGTTCCAGAGGCTGAGGGCAGACACCCTGCTGTGTTTACCTGGTGGGGGAGGGAACAGACAGAAATAGCTGCGACTGTGAGCTCCGACGTGCACAGAAGTCACAGCCAGACAAGCCCCGTCCCCACAGAGAAGGAAACGGCACCTGAAATCCAGGGCAACCCCCTCCCACCCACCCCAGGTGTGCAGGCGCCCCAGCTCGGTGTTGAGCAGTGGATTCAAGGTCAAGGAAAAGGAGGGAGGAGAAGAAGAGCTCCGGTGGGTTTCCCAGGTTTCACGTGGGTCACACGGCGGGGAGACCCAAGAGTGGGGATCTGGCCCGAGATTGCTGTCTGGTTTTGCTTTCTGTCCCCTCTGAGGCTCCGTCTCCTTCTCGGCGTCAGTGTGACCATCTGGGTGCTAGCTTTTTGCCATTTCCTAATCTAGCGCCTACAGGGCCAAGGAGGGGCGTGTGAGGCCCTTGGTTCTAAATTACTGTCTGGGGTCCCCTCTGGTCCGGCCAGAGTGAGGAGTGTGTTGTTGCCAGGTGTGTTACAGGACAGGGCCAGCCATCAGCAGGCATGTCTGAAGCCCACCGCCTCCACACTTCCTGGCTGCTAAGACTTGTACTAGAAAGAGTTGAGTCAGCTTCCCTGCTGGTATTTATGGTTGCTGTGGTCCCCAGCTTTCCTGGTCTTTCCATTCAGCAGGTTGCGTTTTGCTAGCTGACGTTTCAGATAAAGCCTCCGTCAGTACCGATGCTTCTTCCACTGTGCCAGCTCTGGGCTCCTTGAGGCAAAGGGATGATGGCCACTGTCAGGGTAATAAAACTCGAATCATTTGATCATAAAGGAAGAGAGCTATGGACCTGAGCAAGCAGTAACAGATACTTACAGCTGTGTGGAGAAGAGTTGAAAGGATGAGGAGGAAGAGGAGGGAGAAGAGGAAGAGGATGGTAATGGTGATAAAAGAAATTAGAAGCCGGGTGTGGTGACACACACCTGTAATCCCAGCACCCGGGAGGCTGAGGCAGGAGGGTTGTTGCGAGTTTGAGACCAGCCTGGGCTACAAAGTGAGTTCAAGGCCAGCCTGAAGCGCATAGTGAAACTGTCTCAAAAAGACAAGGAAAAAAAATAAAGAAAGAAAGAAATTAGAAGAATGGGCCTTATTTAAAAAAACAAAAAAACCAGAAGAACACAGAGAGAAACAAGAAACACAAAAAGATATTTCCATATAGTCCAAAGAAGCTTGAGCTTAGGACTCGAAGGTAATTGTGTTCTAGACTTGCTTTGTCCCTTAACTAGCTTAATGATCTCAAACTAACTGCTTGGCTAGTTGAGATCTTTATCTATAAAAACTGAAATGATCCTCTAAGCCAAGGATTTCCACGATCCTACAGTATTTAATCCTATGCCCAGAAGAGAAAGAAGGTCTTGGAATAAATGGGATGGGTGGAGTGACTTAAGGATCACCAAAGCCTGGTTTCCTAGAGATGAATCTTCAAAAGAGTTGAAAGAGTTGAGGGCCGCTCTGTTGGAAAGGAGAGGCCAGGTGTGTGGTAGTAGGGACGGCCTTCAATAATGCCTTAGAAGCAGGGTGTGCAGTATGAGGCCAGAGAAGGAGACCTGGATCCAAATGCGGTCTGGGCTAGTCATTTCTCCTTTCTGGGTCTCTGCTTCTACCAGCATTATTTTTCAGAGGACTCTGCAAGGGGAAGGAAATGGCATTCACATTTGCCTAGCTGAAGCAGAGTCAAAGTTTCAGTATTAAAAAGAAAATGAAGGTGGGTCGGATTGAGAGGAAGCCTGGGGAAGCGTGGTGAGGTATCTTGAAACCTGTGTTAAGGAATTTCCCTGGCTTACAACAGGACAATCATTTTTACCATTAAAATCCCGTTGGTTTTTACCACTAAATTTCCAAGACGACAACCCTTTCTTCCTCTTTGTAAATGTCAGCAAACCTGTGCTCAGAGGGAAGGAGTTAAGATTAGAATAAACCAGTTTATATCGTGGCTGCCATAGCAGGTCCACAAGGTGACTCCAGCTGAGTTTAAAGGCAGGACCACAGACACTACACACAGCCAGAGTGGGACCGCAGCTCTATGGAGAAACTGTATTCATCAGTTTTCCACTGCTATGGTAAAATATCCAAGGCTGGGAAGCTGTATAGAAAGAAGAGATTTATTCAGTTCACACTCCCAGGGGTTTGAGGATATATTGTTGAAACCACCTCAGCCCCACAATGGCAGAAGCAAAGAGCAAGAGGTTGCTTTGCAGAGCCAGACAGACTGGGCTGCCATGGAGCCTTCTGAAAGACAGTTCCAGTTGCCATAGGTCCCTGCTTCTTAAAGGTCTTACTGCTTTAGGAAGACCACCGCTGAAGATTAACATATGGCCCTATGGAGGGCATGCTCAAACTACAGCCAAACTAGAGCAGGAACCAAATCAGGTTGTCTAAGAGGGAAAAACCCTTCTATCATGGAGAATTTCAATCTCTAAACACAATTCTCAAGGTTTTGCTTTGATTTTAATGACTGTGGCTCAAAGGAGAGGGCTGGGAAATCGAGACCTGCATTTCCCTCAGTGACATAGGGATGATATCTTCTGAGTTGGCCAGAGTGTCACATGCCTGTAATACCAGCTACACAGGAGGCTGAGGTAGGAGGATCACAAATATGAGCCCAGCCTTGGCAGTTTAGTGACTTAGTGAAATCCTGTCTCAAAATAAAAAGGGCTGGGCATTTAGTTCAGTGGGAAAGCCTTGGATTAAAGCCCCAGTACCACAAAAAGGGGCAGTCAGGGATGTAACGCGGTAGCTCAGCTCTTCCCTAGCACGTGCAAGGTTCAGGGTTCCATCTCCTGCACAGGAAAATAAAAATTTCCTCTGCGATTATGCCTTAAGCTCCATTGGAAGGCAGGGAAACAAGACAAAAGCCTTGCCTCTCTTGGATTTTTTTCTTTGTGCTTTATGTCTTATTCAGCAGGAATAATGAAAGGGAGGCAGGGAAATGCTAGCATTTGCTAAGGGCCTTTTGTAGACTGGGCACTTTCTCATCCACTACTTCTCATCTCTACATTCTTACAGATCAGGAAATGGAAGGGGCATGGTATTTAAGTAACTTAGGGTTTCCCCATTATAGAAGGCGGAAGCGAGACTCTTTTCACTGGCCAGCCTGGCTTGACAGCAAGTACAATAAGCCAGGCCTCCCTCGGCCTGTTAGGGACGGAGGGACAGGTCAGGTGGGTGGCCTGCAGCAGAATTCTCAGCCCTGAGCATCCTTCCCGTCTCCTCAAAGGCTTTAAAAATACAGATCCTGTAGGCCCAGAGTGGAGCCAGGGAATTTTGCATTTCTGACAAGGTGATTCCGACGCTGTTGGTCCAACAGAGCAAATACATCTCCACGAACGGATAAGCGTTTCCTCACGCATGTTCTAATGACCGGACTAGGCAGTGTAGCAGTGTTGCTCTGGTGTGTGAAGGCTAACACAGCCAAAAGTGAATTTTTTTCCTTTTTTTTTTTTTTTAAGGTACTATGGATTGAACCCAGAGTCTTCATGCTCAGCTATATCCCTACCCTCTTTAAAAACTTTCAGTATTTTTAAATTTTGTGACAGCATCTCACTAAATTGCCCAGGCTGGGCTTAAACTTATGATCTTCCTGCTTCGGCCTCCTAGAGTGCTGGGATTACAGATGTGGGCCTCATACTTGGCTTCCAAGTGCTCTTAGAATAGCATTCTCCATGTTCTGAGAGTTGAGCGACCCATGTTTTCTTGATTGCGGGTTCCACTGCAAGGTTTTACCCATAAAATATTGTCATTCTCTAGGGAGCATGGGTTACAAACAATCTTCACTATGCCGGGAGTTTATGTTTGGATATTTGCCTACACTTAGAATGTGTTTGTCACCCCAAAACCCATCCCACAGTGCTTTTGTATCATGCACAGATATGGAGAAGTGAGAAACCAGAGTCACCCCGAACGTGGTGATGCACGGCCTCTGCTGCACTCAGACACAACGAGGCTCTTCCTTGTTTTACCTCTGTTTTGTACCATAAGCAAGTGTCCTTCATATTTGCAGTATATTTAGTGCTAAGTTTTTCATTTGTGTGCTTTTTGTTCATTATTCCATTTCGGTTTTGGGGTGGTTTTTTTTTTTGTTTTGGTTTTGTTTTTGAGACAGGGTCTCACTATGCAGTTCAGGCTGGCCTTGAGCTCACTTTGTAGCCCAGGCTGGTCTCAAACTCACAACGATCCTCCTGCCTCAGCCTCCTGAGTGCTGGGATTACAGGCGTGTGCCACCACCCCCAGCTTCATTATTCTGTTTTGTTGTTATATTTATGTCTTTGTTTGTTACTAGTGCTGGGGATTGAACCCAGTGCTTCCTGCATTTGAGCACTGCTGAGGCAATGTCCCTGGCCCTATCAGGCTATTAGAAGTGCACCCCAGGGCTGGGCGTGTAGCTCAGTGGTAGAGAGCTAGCCAAACATGCAGGAAGTCCAGGGCTCCTTCCTTAGCACCACAAAAATAAAACTAACAAAATGGTCCCTAATTGTAGGGCTGGAGGGTTGTCTAGCTTTTGCCAAGTGTAAAATACAGTGGTGCACCTCACGGAGAAAATGTGCATTAAATAAGCTTAATTTAGGTATGAGCTAGAGTGCTATCGGCCATAAAGCCAATGTTAAAGAGTCAGTTTATGTTAGGTAAGATATATGTGAATGGAAACACACATATTGGTTGATGAAAATATTGTCATTGTTGATTGAGTTTTCATAGTAATCCTACAGAACATAACCATTGTAAACAATGAAAATCAACCATAAATTGTAGAGAAGCTGAGAGTGTAAGGTAAGAACAAAAATCAAAAGGAGAAAAACTTGCAAATGACTCAGATTTGGCAAATAAATATATACGTATTATGCAAAACCCTATTATTTTTCTACCTATTTCAATATACCAGAATACAGGGAATTATTAATGATAGCTATTGTAGTATTTCAGTCTTCTTCTGCTATACTTTTTGTTAAGTTTTTTTTTTTTTCTTTTTGAGACAGGATCCTGCTTTGTATTCCATGATGGCCTTGAACTCACTATGTAGCCCTGGCTGGCCATGAACATCTGTGGATCTTATTGCCTCAGCCTCCCTGGTACTGGGATCACAGGCGTGTGGCACTACGCCAGGCTTCTGCTATTTTTGAAGCTTTTATTTGTTTAGTTTTTGTTTGTTTGCCTGTGATACTGGAGGTTGAACCCAGGATCTTTGCACTGAACTATATCCCCAGTCCTATTCCTAAGTCACTAAACTGCCTGGGCTGGGCTCGAAGTTGAGATCTTCCTGCCTCAGTCTCCATAAATCCTGGGATTATAGGCATGTGCCAACACATCCAGCTCAATACACTGTTTTTTAAAAAGTGAATCTGGGGGCAGCGCCTGCCTGGCAAGTACACGGTTCTGAGTTCAGTTCCCAGCACCTAAATAAATAAATAAATAAATAATTAAAATAAAAAATTAATCTGACAGCCTGGTCTGGCGGTTCATGTCTATAGTTCCAGCTACTTGGGCAGCTGAGGTGGGAGGATCACTTGAGCCCAGAAGTTCGAGACCACCCTCGGCAACGTAGCAAGATCCTGACTCAAAAAAAAAAAAAACAAAAGCTGGGCGTGGTGGTGCACACCTGTAATCCCAGCACTCAGAAGAGAGGCTGAGGCAGGAAGATTGTCGTGAGTTCAAGGCCAGCCTGGGCTAGATAATGCGCTCAAGCCGAGCCTAAACTACACAGTGAGACCTTGTCTCCAGCAAACAGACAAATAATAACAACAAAAAATTTGAATTTTGTGCCCCCATCTTTGTCAATGGTATCCTTTGAGAGCTCTCGAATCCCTCTGTGCTAACCCCACCGGCTTCTCTTGTTCACTGTTCAGGTCTGGGGAGAAAGGGCAGGGGCCTCGCAGCTGCTGTTCTGCTCACTCCCTTTGTAGCCAGAGAACAACGGATCCTGCTGATGAAGGAATAATACTCCCACTGTTGGTGTAGCAGCTAAAAATGGGGCTCTGACTTGGAGAACAGCTCCTGGCCCTCTCCTTCGGCTCCAACATCTGGAGCTCCAGGAGAGGAATCTCATGTGTAGTACAGCGCAGAACCATACATATACCCGTAGCGGATGCGAGTATATGGCCTAGAACAGGAACCGTTGTTTGTTTTTTTGAGACAGGATCTCACTATGCAGCCCAGGCTGGTCTCAGACTCATGATCCTCTGTCCCATCCCTCAGGTGCTGGGATGATGGACCATAGTTATTTAGCAGAGGGAACTCCATCCTCAGCAGGCTTGGGTAGGATGAGTGCTACAGAACCCTCGTCCTCAGCATAAGCACAGCAGAGCTCACATGGATGCAATAGTAGAGGACTGTCATTCAGCAGGAATAATTAAAGATCGTTGTCAGTTACGTGTACAAAAATAGTCCACTTTTTCTATGTTCTTGTGTTCTTCTTGAAAAGCGTGATTTTTGTATACCTCGCCAAGGTCTCTGGTCAGTCACAGACCGCAGCTTGACCCTAGGCCTGGCAATTATATTCTACTCCTGCCAGCTGCAGTGTTTTCCCTTTGGAGCGCCCGGTGGCATGGTGCCACATGGGCTGGAGTGTCTCTTTCTTCAGCGTCGAGCTTGTGAGTTTGTGTCCTCGTGTTTTCTCCTGCAGCACGTTCTGTCCACCTTCGGTCACCGGCGTACTGATCTTGTCTCATGCTCGCTTGATGTGTTTCATGCTGACACCTGCGTCCTGTTACTGGAGCGCATGTGTTTGCATTTGCAGTGTGCCCATGGTGACGGTTCCTAGGCACTGGCCAGGAAGGGGTGGAGGCTTGAGCCAGTGCGTAGCAGGAAGGATATATACGTGGGCCAGAAAGAGGAGTGAGCGGGGATCCAAAGCAACTTTGCTACAAGTCAGATCCTGCAAACATTCAGAACATTCAGAGAAGCGGCTCCCAGCTGTGATCTCAGATGTCTCATCCACTGCTCTTTGATTTTGATGTTCAGTTGGACAGTTTTTCCCTGCTGTTTTCATTATTCTCTCCGAGTGTCTCCTCTCTCATCCTCCAAGGCTCCCTTCTCAATTTCTTTGTGTCACACCTCTCTCTCTGCACCCTTGAGCTTCCTCGAGCCCCCCACTGCACCCACAAGTCCTGAAAGCCTAATCTTCATTCAGAGCCCTCATAAATCTCTGTATATGTATATACAAAGGAGCCGGATGTGACGGTGCATGGCTGTCATCCAGCGCTTGGGAGCCTGAGGCAGGAGGATCTCCATGAGCTCAAGGGCTGCCTGGGCTACACAAGTAAGTTTAAGGCCAGCCTGGACTACATAGTGAGACCCTGCCTCAAATAATAATAATAATAATAATAATAATAATAATAATAACTATATTAGGAGACTTGCTGTGTGCATGATGCTATGCTAAGCACTTTACAGGTATTAACTTATTCAATTCTCAGAAAACTCTTAGGGGACAGATTTCAGTCTGGTCCCTACTCATAGGAAGGAGTGGAGGGAGGCACAAGGAGGTCAAGTAACCTGACCGAGCTCACTCGGCTTGGAAGCGGCAGAAGCCAGGACTCAGGCCCAGCAGTCCAGCTCTGCACTTTGTGTTCTTAACCAGCACCCAAAGATTCTCTGACTCACAGCGAACGAGGTGCTGTGGAGCGGGGCGGCCATGTTCTTCTCTCTGTTGCCCGTGGCCCGTGACTTCCTGTGCTTCTCCTCTGTCCTTGCTTCTTTTCTTCCTTTCCTGTACCACAGGTTGAATCCAGAGCCTCTCTGCCACTGAGCTACACCCTCAACTCTTTTTATTTCCTTTTGAGAGAGAGTCTCACTAAGTCTCAGGCTGGGCTCAAACTCATGACCCTCCTGCCTCGGCTTCCCAAATGTCTGGGATTACAGGCATGCGCCACCACACCCAGCAACATTCTGTGCTTCTGCAGTTTCTCTTCCTGGGTTTCCATGAAAGTGAATGCAGTGTCCCTGCTGAAAGGCCCCCTTCGAGGATGGACGAGGGGCCTTAGCTGCTGGCAAGGTGCTGCCCTTCAGGGACTATCTTAGCTGCACACAGCCCCTAGCCCAAGATTGTGTCCTTCCCAACGCATCCTGTATCCAAGGACCATTTCAACCAAACACAGAATAACCTGAGCTGTTTTGATTTTTTGTTGTGTTTGCTTGTTTGTTTGTTTGTTTTATTCCCGCTCCCCTTGGGGTTGGATGAGGTTGTTGCGTGGGCCTCATCATAACCTCTTTCTCTCTCTTCAGGCTGCTTCCTCCCACTTTTTTCTTCGACTGTTAGCACACAGGCAATCCCCAGTAACATTCCATCCACAGCACCCTCTCCAGAGCCCTTTTTCCTGACAGCTCAGCCAGAGATGACTGCCATAGCCTTTGGGCACTCTGGCAACCTTCTCTCCACAGGATAAAATGAAAGAGAAGCCAGGTGTGGAGGTGTGTGCCTGTAATCCCAGCACTTGGGAAGCTGAGGCAGGAGGATCACGGCAAGTTCGAGGCCAGCCTGGGCTCCATAGTGAGTTCAGTGCCAGCCTGGGCTACATAGCGAGACTCTGTCTCAAACAAACAAACAAAACATTAAAAATATAATTACCGCAGATCCAGCAATTCTACTTCTGGGTATATGTCTGAAAGAATGAAAAGCAGAGTCTCTCAGAGATATCTGTCCATCCAGATTCATAGCAACGTTATTCACAATAAGAGAGGAGAAAGCCCGGCGCCCGTGGATGGGTCCATATCCCACACAATGGACTGTGACCCAGCTTCCAAAGGCAAGGACATCCTGACGTACACCACAGCTTGATGAACCCCGAAGACAGTATGCTAGGTGCAATAGGCCAGTCACAAAAAAACAAATACTGCGTGATTCCACGTACATGAGGTACTCAAAGTCAGACTCACAAAGACAGACTGTAGAATGGTGGCCCGTAGGGGCTGGTGAGAGAGGAGGAAGGGAAGTTGCTGCCTAATGGTATAGAGATTCTGTCCTGCAGCATGAGAAGAATTCTGTTCTGTACATTTAAAAGTGATTAAGATGGGACTCATCACAAGACGCACCCGCTGGGGGCATTGGCCCTGACAAGCAGGAGTGCAGGTGATGGTCTGGGACATCGCCACCAAGCTGGGGGCTGGGGAGACCGTGGACCCTGACCCCAAGACGGCACAGGACCTCTCTTCGGTGATGCAGACACTCCTGCGGCACACGCAGCGTGAGCTCCAGACCATGTCCACCCGGATCACTGGAAGAACTGCTGAGAGGAGTCGTCCAACGAGTGATTTGGAGAAAAACTTCACAGACCTCAGATAGAGTCTGAGAGGAAAGAACTGAAAGGTGGGAACAAAAGAGTTGAAGGTTGCTGATAATTTCCACCGATGTATGGAACATCATTTTTCCAAGCCAAGAGAAGACCCGAAGGCTTTTTGTAACTACTATGTGTAGACAGGTTTTATATTATCAAGTGTGTCTTTGGGGCTGCCAATGTAGCTCAGTGGTAGTGAGCTTACCTAGCATACATGAAGCCCTGCATTCAATACTCAGCTCTGCAAAAACCGTAAATAAATAAATAGATAGACAGAGAAAATAGTATCTCCTTACCACATCCTACATAGCTAGTTTACATAGTAATTTTCCCCCAGTTTCTCAAATGTGGTATCTTCATGTCTTGGAACTTTATTTTTTTTTTTTTTTTTTTTTTTTTGGTGCCGGGAATCCAACTCAGGATGTTTATGTTTGCGTGTGCCAGGCAGGTGCCGCACTGCTGAGCTATATCTTTGGACCTGGAAATTAGCTGTTGGGTTCTTAATTATTAAGCACTGCAACATGGGCAGTTCCTGCATAAAATTGTCAACTTTTTAAAAAATGATTAAGGTGGTAACTTTTTTTTTTTTTTGCATTGCTGGAGGTTAAATTGAGGGCCTCATGCATGTTAAGAATGTGCTACAACACTGAGCTACATGAGATAGCATTTTTGTTATGTGTATTTTATCATACTTTCACACACACACACACACATACACACACAAGTTCAGGAAGCACTAAAGAACATTTCTCAAACTTGTTCTGATATGCAATGGTGAGAAATCCAAGATCCCGCCCAGTGTAAGCCTCCAAAGCAGAGGGCAATGTTTCACCAAAGTCTGAGCAGAAAAAGACTGAGCCTGAGGAAGCACAGAAAAGAACACCCACAAGTTCTCAGGGGAAATAGCACCGAGATCAGCCGTGCCCGCCGCAGGCATCGCTCTGTGGTGGCTGTGAGGACAGGCGCTGTCTCTGTCCTGCAAGGGTAATCTAGAGGCAGGAAGAGGAAGAGTGGGGAGAGGCCTTGGGTTCACTCACCGGCTAGAGCTGCGTGTGTGCCACAGCCCAAGAGACTGGAGGGAAAAGCCATTTGTGGACTCTCAGAGGACAATTGCAATAGCAGGTGCTGAACAGGAAGAACAAGAAAAACAGTTCTTAAAACCCCCTTCAGTAGCCAGGGAGAAAAATACCTAGAAGGGCTCAAAGACTAAAGTTTTGAGAACAAAGATGACAGCAGGAACAATAGGCAGCTATCAGCCTGAGGATTCAGGTAGTCTGGGCCAGAAGCTAAGGAGACACCGCAATACTGGATCAAAATCTCTCCTGAATCCTGGGGTGCCAGGTGATGCCCTGGACTTAGCCTTGGCTCCTCACAGTGAAAGAGGAGCCAAGCAAATGAGTCAGAGGGACACTAAACCTCATAGGGTTTCGATTTCAGAGTAACCCCAGCCAACTGCCACCTGCGGCCACTTTTCTCAAAGCAATGTCCCTACCAGGCGCTACCGGCATAGATTTTGATGCACAGGTAAGAACGAACCTGTCTGGAACCTTTTCAGCAAAATCCAGGGAAACTTCTTCCATTTTAAATTTATAAGGCAATTTCAGGGGCTTCAGTTTTCTTTCTCCTGTTCTTTCATTCTTTTGGGGTTTTGTTTCTCCAGTTCTCTTTTGTAATTGTGATAAAACCCATATAACAACATGTGCCGTTTTACCCATTTTTAGGTGTACGGTCCATGTCATTATGTACATTCATACTTATGCTGCCAGTATCACATCACCAATATTTATTTCCAAAACTTTTTCATGACCCCAAATAGAGGGGTGCATGCCTGTCGTCCCAGCGCTTGGGAAGCTGAGGCAAAACAGTCATGAATTTGAGACCAGCCTGAGCTACATAGTAGGATCAAAAAGCCAACCAAACAAAACAAGCAATAAACAGCAACACCCCAGCTCGCGGTGGCCCGTAATCTTTGTGTCTCTCTGAATTAGGCAAAACTGTGGAACATTTGCTCTCTGTGTCTGACTTATTTCACTCAGCACGTCTTCAGGAGTCATCCGTGTTGTAGCATGTATCAGAATTTCATTCCTTTAAAATTGAACGACAACCACAAAGACTGAACAATATTCCGTACTGTGGTGGAATAACTAATGGTCGACTTGTAACACCCAACAGAACTGAATCAGCATGAGTCTGGGTGCAAAAGGCCCACCTGGGGATTGCCGCCAACAGCATAAAAAGAACTGGAGGGGAAGATGGTGCTGTTGATTGTCCTGGAAAAGCTTGTCACGTTAGCTCTCCTGATACGAACTCAGTTGTTCTCATCACTCGAGGAGCTAGGGTCCTTGCTGTTGCTGAGGATGACTGTGGTTCTCCCTGGGGGAGCTCTGGTCCTTATCCTGAGCATCGTTTCCTGGCTCCAGTGCAGACCCCTCACCCTGCCGGCACAGATCCTTCACTCCACTGGTGCAGACTTTCTAGCTTCCACCACTGGGCTTTGGGCCGTCCCAGTGCAGATCCTTGATACAGACTTGCATGAGACACTGTTGTGGGCTCTAGGCCTCTAGTTGGCCTCTGGGGTGGGCATAGCCATAGGCTCTAGGTCTTCAGCTGGACTCATGCAGGCCATTGCCGTGGGATCCAGGCCCTCAGCTGGATTCTTGGGTCTCTAGCACATGGATAGTCTCCCGCCATCTTTGGCATTTGACTCTTTGGGTAAGTATTATAAAATAATCCTATAAATTATGTGACCTGTATTAAACTGCTTCCCTTGGAAACCCTGACTACAACACATACTATACATATAACACATTTTATCTGTTTTTTGGTTTTTTTGTGTTTTTTTTTTTTTTGTGGTACTGGGATCAAACTTATGACCTCATGCTTGCTAGGCAGGCACTGTGCCACTGAGCTATATCCCCAGCCCCACATTTTATCTGTTGATAGAGATTTAAATTGTCTCCAGCTCTCAGTGACTGTGAATAATGCTGCTGTGAACCTCACTGTACAGGTATCTGTTTGAGCCCCTGCTTTCAATTTTTTGGGTGTACATCTAGCAACAAATTACTGAATCATATGGTGATTCTGTGTTTCACTGTCTTAGAAATGGCCAAGCCATTTTCCATAGCTGCACATTTTACATTCCCATTAACAGTGTACAAAGGTTCTGCTTTCTCTGTATCTTCACCAACATTTGTTATGTTTGGTTTCTATCCTAACGGATGTGTGAAGTGGTATCTATCTCACTGCACTTTTATTCTGCATTTCCTTGACTAGTGATGTTGTCAGCTTTTATGTGCTTTGATGCCTCCTGTATATCTTTTCCTGGAGAAACTTCTATTCAGGTCCTTTGCCTACTTTTGCATCAAGTTCAAACTACCAAAGAGGCTGCTTCTTATCTGTGCATCAAAGGGAGCAGCTATGGCTGCAGAGTCGGATGCTGGCAACATCTTGAGAGAGTTACTCGATGTAGTAGAAGCTTTTTGTATATTCTGGGTATTAATTCCTATTCACAAACATTATTTGCAACTATTTTATCCCATCCTATGGGTGCCTTTTCACTCTCTTGATGATAATGTTTTCTTTTCAGTACTGGGATTGAACTCAGGGCATTCACATTGAGGTGTATCCCAGCCCTTTCTAAAAATTTTTATTTTGAGATAGGGGCTCCCTAACTCACTAAGTGGTTCAGGCTGAACTCAAACTTGTGATCCTCCTGCTTCAGCTTCCCAGAGTGCCGGGATTATAGGTTTGTACCACTACATCTTCTTGATAATGTTATTTAGTCCACAATTTTTAAAAATATGATGAATGCAATTTATCTATTTTTCTTTTGTTGTCTGTGATTTTGGTGTCATATGCAAAAAATCACCACCTAATACAATGTTATTTTTAAAACCTCCTACATTTTCTTCTAAGAATCCTATAATTTTAGCTCTTACATCTGAGGCTTTGATCATTTTGGGTTAATTTTTACATATGGTATTAGATAAGGATCAACCTCATTCTTTTGCATATAGATATCCTGTTTTTCAGGCTCCATTTGTTGAAGAGACTATTCTTACCCAGGTATGGTAGTGCATGCCTGTAATTCCAGCATTTTCAGAGGCTGAGGAAGGAGAATGGTGAGTTCGATCTCAGTCTGGACAACCTAGTTACTTGGCAAGACCCCATCTCAAAATAATAAATTTTAAAAAGCAGTGGGGAGGTAACTCAAACTACCTCTTTGATAGTTATACCTGATGCAAAAGTGGACAAAGATCTTGAATTCAATCCCCACTACTCCCAAAAAAAACCAACCCTTCCCTAGGCTTTACCTTCTTTTTAGTCTCCCTGCTAAGTGAGAAAAGGGGGATTTAGTTACATCTTCTTCTAATATAGCATACGTAAAATAACACATGTAAGCAACACATTATATTTATGTAAATAGGTAATGAAACTCCGTAACAATATCACAAATCTAAGTTTTGCCTCACTCTTGATGCCTCAGCCTAGATGATTCCTCTCAATGATCTCTTAGCGTTCACTGTTTATGGTATTTTTACTCCAGCTACTGCTGAAGCAACTGACTTTTCTGGAGCATAATTCTTGTGTTCTGTCCCAGAACTTGGAGACTGCAGTAGGAGACATCTGCAGAACCTGCTCATCGCTGTTTGTACAACCGAGGAAGGCAAGGGGTGCAGAGCCACACAGAGCAAACCTCAGTCAGCAGGGACAGGAACCAGCCTCATGCGGACAGTTCTGAGCTCTGCCAGTTGGCACCTCAGAAGCTCCTAAAGAGAGACAGCACTAGTCTCTTATAATCACCAGGGTGCGAACAGAGCAATAGAACAAGTTTATCTTTGATAAAGCTAATAGAGTAATCTTATCTTTTGATATCTCTTGGTTTTTTGTTGAGGGATGAGGTTTTTTAAATCTTTTTTTTTTTTTAGTCTAAAAAAGCCGAATGATTTCTCGCAATTGATGATACTGGACTAAAAGAATTTACTGTTGGCCCAGTCATGGTGGCCCATGCCCATAATCCCAGCACCAGAGAGGCTGAGGCAGGAGGATCACCACAAGTCTGAGGCAGGTCTGGGCTGCATAGTGAGTTCAAGGACAGCCTGAACTGTAGGGTGAGATCCAGTCTCAAAAAACCAAAAAAATAAAAATAAAATTACTGTTGGGAGTCAGTAAGGATTTGGCTATGTGATAAAGACAGAAATACTTGGTTTCTGTAGTTGGCTGAGCAAAGCAAATAGACTGAAATAGCCACGCTATGGAACCTGCTAATTTGAATTCACTGTCAGTTGAGCTGGAGCTGTATTTTCTGCTGTCTGTCATTACAGTTCCTCTTCACAATGCATTACTCCGTGTGGAGAGCTGGGTAACGTCTTCATATATAACTGTCATACTTCTTCGCTTTGATCTATTTTTAAAAGGTCTATGTATTTGGTTGTCTTAAAAGTGTATGTTTCGGTAGATTCAGGTATGTTCACAATGTTGTACATAAACCACCACTACCTAATTCTCACACATTTCGATCCCCACAAAGAGACACCTATATTATTAGCAGTCACTCACCATACCACCCTCCTCCATTCCTGGCAACCACTGATCCACTTTGTGCTCTACAGATTGGCACGTTCTGGACATTTAGTATCTGTGGAGGACACCAGGACGGTTCTCCTTGAAAGAAGAGTATTTGTCTCCGTTTTGGCTAAACCTGGCCTCGACTCTGTGTGTTGGTACGTGCAGAGCTGGCTAGGATATTCCTTTATCCCCTCAACTGGCTTGAAGCAACGCCAGTGGGTGTAGCCCCGGTGCTGACGTGTAGTCTTTAAAGCAATGGGACAGGTCAGTGATGCCCCGCCTATAGCCTCCAACTAGTCTGCATGAGCTAGGCCGAGTGACACCCAGCTGTCGGCTGAGACTGAGGCTGCAGAGAGAACCCGTGATGTCTCAGGGCATAAAGACTAGATACCAACGCCGGGGCTCCGGCCCCAAAACCTCTCTCTGCGTATTGCAGGGGTGATTTCAGGCCTCCTACCCAGCGCAGCGCACAGCACTCGTGTACTTCCCGCCGCTCCTGAAGTCATTCATGGCGGAGCCACTCCCTTCTTCACAGGTTAATAAAATCCGGTTCGGCCGTGGGTCCAGGCCTTTGTTCCGGTTAGCCATTGTTCTAACTGGACTTAGTACCTTCTTGGTTCCCCACAACTACAGATATGTAGCTACCTCTTTATCTCGCTATGTATTTATCTCTCTATTCCCTCTGTGGGTTGCGCTGTGAATTATTCTCGCTGTGGGTTGCACTGGAAGTGGTAGATTGGAATCACTTATGGGAATTCCAGTAACTTTTCCCTGGGATTACAAATGTGGACTCCACTGGACCGCGACGAGGTCCAGTAGGGCTTCTTACAAGTATCCCTGGAATCGTATCGTACCTACGTGGCCTTTTGTGTCCGGACTGTTTCACTTAGCAAAATATTTTCAGTACCAACTTTCTGAGGTTCTTGCATGTGGACCTCAACTCTTTCACACCGGGTGCGCGCCTGTGATTCAGTTCAATTCTGACACTAATTCCTGGAGTGAGCATCAAACCCCACAGGGTGAGCGCGCAGTCCCACAAGACTGCCTCCACTTCAGATCTAGCTCCAAGTGGGGGGCCCAGGCTATTCATAGTTCTTCCGAGCCAAGCAGGGACCCAGGGCTCCCGTGAGGCTCCCTTAGTTTAAATGGGTTGCTAGAATGATTCATAGAACTCAGGAAAGCTTGTTAGTCACTGTTGCTAGTATATACTAAAGGATGTGACTCCAGCTGGGCATGGTGGCCCGTGCCTGCAGTCCCAGCACTCTGGGAGGTTGGGGAAGGAGGCTGGCAGGTTTGAGATCATCCTGGGCAATTTCGTGGCTGGGGCTGTAGCTCAGTGTGAAGGCCGTCGGTTCAATCCCCAGTCTCTCTCTCTCTCTCTCTCTCTCTCTCTCTCTCTCTCTCTCTCTCTCTCTCTCACACACACACACACACACACACACACACACACACAAGCAAATAAATGATAGAATTCAGGAATACCCAAGTGGA
>NW_004955454.1:6409150-6411532 GCF_000276665.1 Chinchilla lanigera | reverse complement strand
AGGCCAGCCTGGGCTACTAAGTGAGCTCAAGATCAGCCTGAACTACATATTGAGACCCTGTCTCAAAAAGACAAAAAAAAAAAAAAAAAAAAAGCAAAGAACAGAATGAGAATCGGTCATTTCAACGGCATTTTCCCTGTATGGCAGGGGACAGGGAGACAGATGGATAGGAAAAAAACTGATTGGCTAACATCAGGTTACTTCAGTTGTTGTTGTTTTGTATAAAAATTAAGACAGGGCTGGGCGTGGTGGCACACGCCTGTAATCCCAGCACTCAGGAGGCTGAGGCAGGAGGATCGTCACAAGTTTGAGACCAGCCTGGGCTACAAAGTGAGCTCAAGGCCAGCATGAACTGCATAGCAAGACCCTGCCTCAAAGAGACAAAAAAAAATTAAGACAAAGGGAACATCATTTATCATGCCAAATGACCTGGTCTGTTTGGGAAATTTGGCTATTACCTTTTTCATCTTGATTTCCAGATTTTTCCATTTCTTTGAAGATTTTTAAAACTTTTATTAGTATCTGTTTGCAGTACATATGATTGCATCTATGGTGAGGAGTCTGTACATGCACACAACACATCTTAACTGTTTTTATGCCCACTCCACTCCCTTCCCTCCCGGCTGCATTTTCCCCTACCCACCTTTTTCCTCCCTCCATATCTCTTTTTTTCCTATTACCTATCTTTTATTTTGCTCCTTGTTTATATTTTGGGTTTCTCATATGAGAGAAACTGTGTGATATTTAAGTTCCATGTCTGATTTATTTCACTTAACATTATGGTCTCAAGGTACATCAAGTTTACCTTTCTTTATGGCAGAGTAGTATTCCACTGTGTATAAATACCACATTTTCTTTATCCATTCATCTGTTGATGGACATATATGCTGCTTACAAGATTTAGCTATTGTGAATTGTGCCACTAAAAACATGGATATGCATGTGTCTCTATAATCTGATGACTTTAACTCTTTTGAGAAGATGCCTAAGAGGAGAATAGCTGGGTTGAATGGGATTTCTTTGTTTAGTTTTTTCAGGAATCTCCAGAGGGATTTCCATAATAGTTGTACTAGTCTGAAGAAGTGATCCCCCAAGCCAGCATTTGTTGCTATCTGATTTCTTGATAATAGCCAGTCTTTCCGGAGTAAGATGGAATCTCAGTGTTGTTTTAATTTACACTTCTCAAATGGCCAGTGATGTTGAACATTTTTTTCATGTGTTTATTAGCCATTTGTATTTCTTCTAAGAAGCACCTGTTCATTTCAGTTGTCCATTTTTTGATTGGGTCTTTTATTTTGAGGGGCTAATTTTTTGAGTTCTTTATATATTCTAAATATTATTCCTTTGTCTGCGGAACAGGTGGCAAATTTTTTCCCACACTATACAGTACTTCTTCCCTCTGTTAATTGTTTTCTTTTCTGAACAGAAGCTTTTTAAATTGATTTGATCCCATTCGATGATTTTTGGTGTTACTGTATCCCTTGTGCAACTGGGGCTCTGCCCACAGAGTTTTTGCCTGTGCCTACGTCTTCAAGAGTTTTACCTATTTTACCTTCTAGCAGATTGTTTCTGTTTTAATATTTAGATATTTAATTCATTTTGATTTTAGCTTAGTACATGGTGAGCAATATGGGTCTAGATTCAATCTTCTGCATGCAGATGGCCAGTTTTTCCAGCTGCATTTGTCAAAGAGGCTGTCTTTCTCCAGCATAAGTTTCTGGCCCCTTTGTCAAAGATCAGGTAACTGTGCCTGGAGTTGTTTCTGCAAGCTCTATTCTGTCTCATTGATCAATGTCTGTATTTGTGCCAGTACCATGCTGTTTTTATTACTATAGCTTTGTAGTATAACTTTAAATCTGGGATTGTGGTGACTCCTGCTTTGCTCTTATTGCCCAGGGTTGCTTTTGTTATTCTGGGTTTCTTCTGGTTCCGTATGAATTGTATGATAGCCTTCTCTAGTTCTGTGAGGAATGTTATTGGTGTTTTGATTGGGTTTGCATTAAATCTGTATATCAATTTTGGAAGTATAGCTATTTTGACTATATTAGTGCTACCTATCCAGAAATGGGTGATATCTTTCCATTTGCTAATGTCCTTTTTAATCTACTTTTTTCAATTGTAATTTTCATTGTAAAGGTCTTTCACTCCCTTGGTTAGGTTAATGCCTAGGTATTTAATTTTTCTTGATGCTGTTGTGAACGATATGGTTTCCTGAATTTCTTTCTCTGTGAGTTCATTACTGATGCGCAGGAATGCTGTTGATTTTTGTGTGTTGACTTTGTATCCTGCTATGCTACTGAATTTGGTTATTAATTCTAGGAATCTTTTGGTAGAATTTTTTTGGGTCTTCTATGTAGATCATGTCACCTGCCAGTAATGATA
>NW_004955454.1:6404961-6408610 GCF_000276665.1 Chinchilla lanigera | reverse complement strand
AAGTAATAAAAAACATTAGAAATGATACAGAGCTTCACCAAACAAGATGGTAGGAATTCAGCAATGGTTGTTATATTGCATATTGTTGTCTTCAAAATCATGAATGGATGTTGGGTTTTATCAAAAGTTTTTTCTGCATCAATTGACATGATCATTTGAATTTGTTCTTGTTTCTCTTTATGTGATGTATTACATTTATTGATTTGTGTATGTTAAACCAACTCTACATTCCTGGAGTGGAAACTATGTGGTCATGAGGTGTACATTTTTTGAAGATTTGTTGCATCCTGTTTGCCAGTATTTTGATGAGAATTTTTGGTACTAGGAATTGAACTCAGGACCTTATGCTTGCCAGGCAGGCACTGTGCCACTGAGCTAAATCTTTAGCCCTTGATGAGGATTTTTGAATCAGTGTTCACTAAAGAGATTGGCTTGTAGTTCTCTTTTTTGGTTGAGTCTTTTTTCTGGTTTTAGAATTAGGATGATGGTTGCTTCCAGGAATGACTTTGGGATTACTTCTTCCTTTTTGATTTCATTAAAGATTCTGATGAATGTTGGCATTAAATCTTCTCTAAAGTTCTTGCAGAATTGGGAGAGGGTGAGTCCATCAGAACCTGGGCTTTTCTTAGTTGGCAGGTTTTTTTTTTAATTATTATTACTTCTTCAATCTCATTGCCTGATATTGCATTATTCAGGGTTTTTATGTTTTCCTGGTTCATCTTTGGTAGTTCATATGTTTCTAAAACCTATTAATTTCTTTTAAATTCTCCATCTTCCTAGAGTACAGGTTATCAAAATAGTTACTAATAATCTTAGAATTCATTATGATTTTGCTTTTTTCATTCCTAATTGCATTGAATTGGGTCATTTTGGTAGTTAATATTAGCTAGGGGCTTGTTTATGTGGTTTATTCTTTCAAAGAACTAGCTCTCAGATTCATTGATTCTTTGTGATTTTTTTTGTTGTTGTTATTGCTCTCCGGACATTTCTTTTTTAAATTTCTTTTTTTCTGTGCTTTTCTTCTTTTAAAAAAAAAAAAATTAATTTATTAGTACATGTATGTAGTGTGGGAAATTGGTAAATGCAACATTAATTCCTATTCCCATTCCCATTTCTCCAATAAATTTTCCTATTCCTAACCTCTGTTGTTCATTCTTCAACTTTGGGGAACACAAATTTGGCATATTTGAATCTAGCATTTCCCCTATATCATCTTGGAGGCCCCACTGAGATACTTGAAAGGAGGTTAGAGTTTGCTGTTGTTTCATGGCACCCCTAAAATATTTCAACTGGATTCTGGATTGTGACCCACTTAAATAAAAAAAAAAATTGTGATCCTTGAATTTTATGCCTTGTCTTTGTCAGTTGCTTAGGTCTTATCTCTTATGCATTGTCTTCGGTTAAACTTATGATACATTTAAATTGAGAACATAGGAAGATTATGTTTCTTTGATGGGGTATTTTATTCCTGTTTTGTATATGCTATATTTTGGGCTTAGTTGCTGAACTTATTAGTGTTCCTTGTTTGACCTGTTTGACATGTTTGACTGCTGTGGTTTGTTATCTTGGACAGCAGTGCTAGTGAAACATAATATTAGAGCATCCCCTAATGGGCTTTGATACAAAATACTATAAAATGGTCTCTTTATAAAATCGAGTTCTTATTTAGAAAACACATATGCCTATTAATAAATCATGGGACTCCTTCCACCAGTTAAAAGGTGCTATGTCGGTGGCTGTTCTTAGGTCTTGGAGGACAACTTTCCCTGGGACAGACTGGCCTTGATCCTCCTCTACACTCCAGAGGAAATGTCAAGCCTGATCTGCCTCAATTTCCTTTCTGGTCTGATCTTCCACATGTGAGGAAGCAATCTTAGCTCTTGAGATTCCCCATTCTCACCTTTCCAGACTAAGAGTGATGACTCAGGGGCAAATTGTCTCTATAACTCACCATGAGCCTGAGAAGAAAAGACTTCCTTTATCTAATGTTATTTCTGATCTTTTCCTGTTACTTTGTATTTTCCTTTTTGGAGGCATGTAAGGTTAGGGAGGGGGGGCACCCTAAACCACCTCAACCTTTCCTTCCTACAAAATAACTAAGAACCTTTATGTTAAGCCCATAGAAAATCTTAGATAAGGAATACATACCCTGTTTGTGGGTCAGATGAGACACTGAAATTTTGCCCATTCAGGAGAATACACATAAGAGCTACGTCCTGGCTTAATGTTCTGGGCAACAGTCTTCCTCAGGAGACAACCTGAGATCCCATAGAAAGAGCCAATTTTTTGGTAAAACCAGAAGGAGCTATTTCCAAAGTATCACACTTAAGGGACCAAAGCATGGTTAGCCTAAGGGAGGATTTCTAACCTTTCATCTTTCCCTCCTAGGCCTAGTTATCATTTATGTGCAGAAGAAGAAAAATACTTTGATAATAACTTGTGGACTTTGAAACCTTTACTGCAAATTTATACAGTGCTAGGTAATCTTTCAGGCTTTTACCTATCCCTTATAGAACCTTGACAAACAGTGGTCACTCTGCCAGCTAGTTAAACACTCTTAGATCAGCTATCACTCTTAAAGCAGAGGACAGTTTTCCCTAGTACCTCTTGGTGAATCCCCATTGAAGCCACTAGCCAATGGAATGTTGACCAGAGAGGCAGCTGGATTCCTTTCTGGAGACAGAATCCTAGTTGCATGGAGCAGCAAAAACAGAGAACAACAGAGGGTCCTGGCCAGGGCTACTCTCTGGCAGATACCCAAATGTCCCTCAGTAGAAATTGGCTCTCAGCTCCCTGACTGGGTAAACAGTAGAAAAATCTCCACTTATCTATTGCACTTTTCTCTCTCTTCTAGTAAGTTAGAAACTTCCCCTAAGTTGTCCCCAACTTGCTGGGAGTTAACTTTAGAGCCACCTTGTCATTAGACTACCCCTCCCTCTAGAAATCAGGCTGAAGCAACTTGCAACAACTGTTTGCCTTTCATGGAGAAAAACACCTATAGGGATAATTTATTTTTGTGCCTTTCATATGCTAACTAAGAGTAGAAAAGAGATTTTAGTCATCCTTTTCTTTCATATGTGCATAAAAGGCTAATAAATGTGCATTTTCTGACATGTAAATTGTGATTGCAAGCTGCTGGTGGATATAAGTTTACATGTGAGTTTTAGAGACATAAAAAAATTTAATGGATTTTAAAGGTGCAGCCTTGTCTTGCTGCTAGAAAAGGTTGCCTAGGTGATTAGGTAGATAATAGGAATGTCTTAGAGGCTTCTTTAGCATAGGGTCCAGCGCAGGATTTCTTTCTGAGCCATTTTTACCTGACTACTTATCTCTAGAAATGACCTCTTGTGCAGGCTGAGAGCACTCCAACTACTTCCAGCTCACTTTTTGGTATTAGCCCTCTTTCAAAGAACTAGAAAGCAATGGATTAGTGCTAAGCAATGCTTCCTTCTTTAAATATGACTCTTACAATTGAGAGCAACTGTAACTTGTGCTTATAAAAAACACCTAGGGGAGGGCTGGGAATATAGCTCAGTGGCACGGTGCCTGCCTGGAAAGAGTGAGGTGCTGAGTTCAATTCCCAGTTCCAAAAACAAAAAATCCAAACCAAAAAACACCTAGGGGAGTAATTATATGAACTCCCTGGAAA
>NW_004955454.1:6379159-6404312 GCF_000276665.1 Chinchilla lanigera | reverse complement strand
GAGCTCAAATGTAAATGTGAGCCACAGGAAAACCAGATACCTCTGGCCCTTCAGGCATCCACTGGGACTGAGCCCAGGGCTACTCTTCCTAGACCTGGGGAATCTGAGGGTGATGCTTCCAAGGCAACTTTAATCAAAGCCTTGCCCACTATTATTACTGAGTCTGAGGTTTCCCCTACTAGTCCTTCAGGTCCTGAGGGTGGAGTTACTAGGCCAGCCATAAGGCCTCCATGAGGCTATATCCATCCTTATCTGATTTTGTTCAGGCTCATCAAGGACAACATCCCTTATAGGAAATAAATGGAGAATTTAGAGCTAGCTGTGCTTATGTGCCCCTTTTCTCTCAGTGACCTAACACAGATCAGGCAAGATCTAGGAAGATTTTTGGATGATCCTGATAAGTACATTGAGGTCTTAGAGGACTTACTCAGATCTGTAAACTAGGTAAGAGAGATGTAATGTCACTCTTCAATCAAACACTGACTTCTAATGAGAGACAGTGGGTACTGACTTTAAACTATGAGTTTAAGTGTTTATAGGTACACAGGAATACCTATTTTCAGAGTGGGTTTAAATAGAGCCTAGCCAGCACTGCTACAGAGGGAAGTTACCTAAGTGACCAGATAGAGAATCCAGAGTATCTTGGAGACCTCTTTGCCCTAGGGCCAAGGTTTCTTCTAGACTATTACCTGTCTCTATAAGTGATAGATCTCTTTTGTAGGCTAGGATTTTAGAAATGTTGGTTTAGAGTCATTCATTAGAAAGTAAGCCATAAGCAATATAATTGGAACACTTTCATTTTCCCTCTCATTCTTTTTCAAAAGGTTAAAAAGCAGCCATTCAGATTTCATTTATCAGTTGAATTTTCTTTTTGGCAGTGCAACTGGAGTCAATCATGGCTTTTGTTTATAAAGGCATGTTTTGCTAAAGATTAGAGACCCACCCTAGGAAAGCTCCTGAGCTTGTCTTTCTGCACCTGAGATGGTTAGGATTTATTTCTTGTGCCATACTCGGAGTCACTCTTCTGTCCCTTTTCCACTGACCTATCCCAGAGAAATAACACAGTTTACAATAGTGTTTCATCCAAGGCAATTCTCTCCTCCCTGACTGCTGAATACCAGGACCAAGTCTCCAGAGTGATGACTTTTCCCTCCAAGACACTTCCGAAGTGAAACTGTCCTTCACTCATCTTTGGGTCATATTTTTAAAAAATGGGTCTAGATTTAATCCTGAAACTCTCAAAGAATAAATGTAAAAATTTTAGTGCAAATTTATCTGCCTTTTAATCCTTAGGCAGAACTGGAGATTAACCCCTCTGTCCCTCTCAAAAATGATACAGATTGGTTTTTACAGCACCGGGCAGGCTGACTTTTGCAGCACAGATAAGCTCGCTGATAGAACAAAATATTTCTAGGGGAATCTTGTGAGTTTAATAACAGTTTTAAATGGAAATAGGTATTAAAGAATAGGTAGAGGACCAGTCTCCAGAGGACTGCCTGTCTCATGATTTCTCTCCAGAACATCTTGGCCACTACTCTCCAGAACAAGCTGGCCACTACTCTTGGAGGTATGCTAACTGAGGCTCTAAAAAGGAAGGCCCATAGCTAAGTATGGTCCAAGGGCCCCAGGATCACAAAGAAGAGATCTAAGGGCACAGTAAGAGTGGCTAACCCAGCTCTGGCCACTTTCTTGCATCTCTAGTTTGTTGCCACTGGCACTGGATGGGATGAAATCTAAGGGACACCTTAGATTGGGACAAAGCAAGAGGAACAGACAGGAAAACATTCTTTTCCCTTGCTTCAAGATGAGAAAAAAACTGTCATAAGTAGACACCTACAGCAGGGCAGATTGGCACCTTGGCAGGCCTTCTTCCCCCACTGTCTGGAATTCATAATTAGTTCCAAAGAGTGCCACTTGGCCTGTGCACCACCCCCACCAGCCTGCACAGCCCCCCTTGGAAATAATGCAAATTACCTTTAACAGTCTGTCCCTTTAGAGAAAACATTTACATTTGCCTATCAAAACAGTAGTTTTGGCTATCAACTGACTATCCAAAAGCTACGGCTATTAAAACAACAAGAGAAGCCAATGTAGCAGGATATTTCAGTCAAATAAACCATCAGCCTAGAGCCCATCTTAAAAAAAAGTCTTTGCTTTCACAGGTGTAAAAAGTTTTTTATTCCTTCTAACTCTCCAGAGATCTCTGTCAGTTGATCTATAGAAAGTTCTGACTAGTGTATTTATAGTTACAGATTTAAAACTGCAAAAAGATTACAGTAATTCAACTTGGCCAAATATATTGGAGTGCACTCTGGTCTATTAACAATTGTCTTATATGTGTCTGTCTATCTGTCTGTTCAATTTGTGACTGGTTACAATACTTATAACTATTTTGTTTAAGCTCAATAAATTTTTTTGCTTTTTTAGATTTTTAAAATATTTGTCTATAACTTAAATTGGCTTATAGGTGTATTAAAACTAAGGACATGTCTGGGCGTGGTGGCACACACCTGTAATTCCAGCACTTGGGAGGCTGAGGCAGGAGATCATTGCAAGTTCAAGGCCAACCTGGGCTACAAAGTGAACTCAAGGCCAGCCTGAACTGCATAGCAAGATCCCGTCTCAAAAAGACAAAAAATAAAATTAAGGACATGCTTCCACCCAGGTTCCAACTGATCAAAATGATGTCAATACTTGTTTTACACATACAATACATAGGCCGGGCATGGTGGCACATGGCTATAATCCCAGCACTCGGGAGGCTGAGGCAGGAGGATCGTTGCAAGTTTGAGACCAGCCTGGGCTACAAAGTGAGCTCAAGACCAGCTTGAACTGCATAGTGAGACCCTGTCTCAAAAAGACAAACAAAGCAAAACAAAACAAAACAAATACAATATATATTGTTGTCTATGTATAATAACTTAAAAATCTTTCATTGGTCAAAAAAAAATAGTGTGTTAATTGTTATAATCTTGTTCTCATATGACATCAAAAATTTGTTATGATAACTTAATGGGAACTCCTTAGGCTTAGGGAAACTGCTGGGAAGTACTCCCCTTGGTGAGTAAAGAAGCAGCTACCCGGAAATATTTTCTTCCAGTCTTTTTTCACTAACAGGACACCAATAATTTCCATAGCCCTAAGGAAGGCACACCCCAATAAACCTTGCTAAACATTTTATTGTGATGTGTTTACACAGGCCATTGTCAAATGTTAACTCTTCTGTGGGTAAAAGAATAAAGTTCATTAAAAGATGTTGTTGGTATAAAACTAAATTAAGGGACAAAGGGGTTTACATAACAATGATATTCACTATTGCTAATCTCATGATATACTAAATTTATTCATGCCCTCTGAGTGTACAGGTCTTCCAAGATGTAAAACCAAGATTGTTTACAATGATAATCTTTTATTTTAGACTCAAATATCTGCCTTTTTCTTGTGCTCCAGCTACTTATGATAAGAGATACATGTCAAGCCAACATACAATCACCAGTCAAATGATAGTGTTTTAAAAAAAGCTTATGTAATGTATGTGTTGTATGTGTCACCACACTTAGGAATGCTCAGGCACCAAAGAGTCCAAACAGTGTGACACACTAAAATTAGATGCTAGACATTATAAACTTTTAAGGCATATTTATAGGCAGGTGCATTCTCCTTGGATGGCATTCGACTGAAGGATAACAAATTAGGTGAGCATTTCTGTGTGTCTTTTAATGTCTTGTGATCAGGTAGAGATCTTCGACTAAATAGGTTAGTCTATCCTAAGATGGACATTTAAATGTGTTTCAAATATAATGGCATGATTGTCATGCTGAAGTACTATGTGTGGCTTTTGATCTCAAATTTTCTGTGTAAAACTATATAACTGTTGTCTGTTAACATTCTGCAAGGATTCAACTAATAAAACGACCATAGCTGATAAGAAATAACAGTTCTCTGGCTATACTTTATATTTCAAAGTGCTTGTTATTCAGGTGAGATTATAGTAGTTAAGCTTACTGCTCTGTCTGCAATGAAAATGTCACTGAATTTTATTCCGGGTGTTCAACAACTAAAGTTTAAAGAACAGAACTAGAAAGGTAACTGGGTTAAGAGGACAGCCAATATTTTGGTCCTAGCCCTCCAAGATCAATGGGGACTCGGGACAGGCGGGAACCCTTTCTATGAGATCCTACAACCTTGGTGAGTCACCCAACCTCCTGAGTAGAGAGACTGCTGGACCCCAGAGGACAAGAATCAACAACTGTACAGTGTATCAAAGGAGGGTCACCGAGAGAAAACAGTCCCTAAGGAGCAGTTTCTGGACATGGCTCTTTCCCCAATCTGCCTTTCCATTCTTATGCTTTGATTATACAGGCTTTAATTTCTTGGAAAATTTGTTTATCCTTGCCTTGAAGCTGCCAAACTCTAAGTGGTCATGCAGATGGAACCAATGACAAATGTACCAGACTCCTTTACTGGGATCCACCATATCGACCTTGTAAAGAGTTCCTAACTGCTACACTACAACATGACCTCTAGCCAAGACCCATTAGATTAGCTCTCTGGAGAAGACCTCTGACTGTGGTTTTCCCTCCACTGACCCTGCTCAGCTCAAAGCAGCTAGATGGAAACTATACCCCTCACTCTGTACCCCTTACTCTGTAGATGTACTTACTCTCATGGGGTGTACATATAAGCGATGTACCTCTTCAGAGGGAAGAACAGTTTAGGCAGCTAAATTAGTAGCAATGTAGTAGGCAGTCAGACAGGGCTGGACCCTCAAAGTCGTCAGTGCAGAAGATGAAAATCCATCAGGACTGTGGCTGGAGGTACATCTGAAGAGTAAAGTCATGATAACTACTTCTCCATACTTCTCTAAGGGAAGAACAGAGGCTTGGGATTATTGATATCACCCCTTTGAGATCTCCCTCTATCTTTTTTTTTTTTTACCTATTGAAAAATCATTAACTATTCTCAATGGTTGTTGTAGGAAACACATAATAATAAACATACATCCATTTATGAAATAGGATAGGAACATTACAAACTTTACACAGTTATGTCTCCCTCTATCTTATTAGGGGTGGGCCATCCTCGCCCATCTACTAAGATGAAGACTAAAACCACTAAGACTAAGACTAAAGATAAGATTTAAGACTACAGATTATCAACCAAGGTTAGTGAGGTCACTCATGTACACCTGCTACCATTATATCAATATTACCTAGGTGGCTGTACTTGTAGTCTTACTGATTGATCATCATTTTGACCCAGATTGTACCCACCTCATGATTTTGCTCTATAAAGCTTCCTTTGAGCGGTGGGCTCATTGGCAACCCATCTGGGACCCCTCCTGTCTCTCAGGAGCTATTCCTGTTCCCCATTCCTACTCCCCATTCCATTTATCCCATCAATTTTCCTGCTCTTAACCTCCATTTTTCTTTGGAATTCATTCCTTGACTTTGGGGGACACAGATTCGGCATATTTGACATCTAGCATTTCCCCTATATCAATATGATGTGGAGAGGTTCTCCTCTGATTGTGGCCATTTGAGGTTCTACATGCCTCACTTGTCTCTATGTTTATTTCTTTCCAATATTTGGAAAGTTTTTTGTTATTGTTGTGGACAGGTTTTTATGTCTGCTGTCTTCTGATATTTTCACTTACTCCAATTAACCTCACAGTACTCTTTTTTGAATCTTTTGGCAGTTGTTGAATCTATTTTTCCTGTTCCCTTATTGCTTTTAAGGTACCTCTGAGTAATTGGTCCTTTTATTTTTTGTTTTTTTGAGACAGAGTCTCACTATGTATTTCAGGCTGGCCTGAGCTTACTATGTAGCCCAGACTGGTCTGAAATTCAGGGCAATCCTCCTGCCGCGCCCTCCAGTGCTGGGATTACAGGTGTGCGCCAACATGCCTGGCTATAATTGGTCTTTGAAAGCATCCCTATTTTTAATTCTTTTTTGTTCTGGTGGGGTTTTTTTTGTTTTTTTTTTTTTTTTTGTTTTTTGTCTTTTTGAGACAGGATCTCACTTTATAGACCAGGCTGGTCTCAAACTCACAACGATCCTCCTGCCTCAGCCTCCTGAGTGCTGGGATTACAGGCATGCGTCACCACGCCCCGCCCTGTTTTTAATTCTGATAGTCTGTCCTCACACTGTTCACTTCTGCTTCCTATACTTTCAATATAATTCTTAATCTCCTGGATTTCTGTTTGGAACCTTTTCATGGAGCCTAGTTCTTTGCTAAACTGGTCAATGTATCATTTTGTTTAGCTCTGATAGCTTTGTATTAATGTCTTCTATAAATTCTCTGATTGTTTTATTTATTTCCATTATCCGCTTAGCTATATTTTCTGTGAGCCCCCTGAGCACCTCACTGATCTTTTTTTTTATCTCCTCTGTTATCTTTTCAAAGAATTTAGCTGTGTGGCTTTTGCTATCCTTCCCCTCAATACCCAGTGAATGGGCTTTGGGGGAGTTGGGAGTCTTTAGAGGCATTATGTTGCCTTGCCTTTTCACATTTCTTTCTTTCTTTCTTTCTTTCTTTCTTTCTTTCTTTCTTTCTTTCTTTCTTTCTTTCTTTCCTTCTCCTTAGGTATGCAGCTGCTGTGTAGTTCAGGCTGGCCTTGAACTCACTGTATAGCCCAGGTTGGCCCTGAACTCACAGCAATCCTCCCACCTCAGCCTCCAAAGTACAGGTGTGTACCACCATGCCTGGCTCTGTATATCGTTATAAATAATTCGTTTAAAGATCCTTTTAAGAAGTTATATGGTTGGGCTGGCACATGCCTGTAATTCCCCAGCACTTGGGAGTCTGAGGCAGGAATTTGGCCACAAGTTTGAGGCCAGCCTGGGCTACACAGTGAATTAAAGACCAGCCTCCACTACCAAGTAAAACCTTACCTCAAAAAACAAAAAACAAACAAATAAAAAAGTTATACAAAGTTTACATGATCATAAACCTATGAGACAAATGGAAAAAATCTACCTAAACTAATAACGTCTAAACAGGTACTTATCACTTCAAATTCTACCTCAAGACAAGCTAAAGAGAAAGGGCTGCGTTATGCATGGTTTGCTTCTAGGCCACGCAGTTTTTGAGTCCAGCAAGTCTCAGTTTTCTGATGGCCTGCGCTTTGTGAAGTTTTCCCCTATTCCAGAATCACTCTGTTTACCCCAGGCTGTGGAGTGCCCGAGCTGAGACGTGTCCTCGCTCCTATTGGTGGATAGGCAATGAATCAGTCCTCAGATCTGTGCTGGACACAGGTAGCAGGGCAAGAGGTCAAGTACCTAATGCCTGCAGGCACTTTTTTTTTTTTTTTTTTTTTAGACAAGGTCTCACTATGTAACCCAGGCTGGTCTCGAACTTACATCAATCCTCCTGCGTCAGCCTCCTGAGTGCTGGAATTACAGGCGTGCGCTGTCATGCATAGCCTGCTGGCAGGCACTTTCAAACCTAGTTGTTTCTGAGCACAGTTCAAGCCAGGCCTGGCTTCTCATCATGAGGTTGGGAGGTCAGGGGTCCTCCCTGGCCTGAATTTAAACTTCTCAGGGAATTTCTTTCTAGCCTGCTCCTTGTTTAAGGCTGTCTCCCGCAGCTGTCTCTCACCCAGTCACTGTGGGAGGGTAACACTAGAAGGCCTGAAATGAAGTTGATTTTTAGTTTTTCTGAGTCCCAGATTTAAAAAATCAACACATGCTCATAGTTATGAGGCCAGAAGGGCCAGGGATATAGCTCAGTGGCATAAGTGTCTGCCTGGCAAGCGCAAGGTCCTGAGTTCGATTACCGGTACCAAAAACAAACAAACAAACAAACAAAAAAAGAGGCCAGAAGGACAAGATTCAGTTGTGATTTGGTTCTATTCTGCTTTTTTTCTTCCCTTTTCTTTTCTTTTTTTTTTTTTTCATACCAGGAATCGAACTCATGACCTCAAGCTTTCCAGGCAGATGCTTATGCTGCTGAGCTGTATCCCCGACGCTCAATGCATCCTCATTATGGCACCTGGTCAAGTATTCTCTGGTGATATAGCGGGTGCCCACATTTGAATCCATCTCTGGCTATTGCCCTCTGTGTGGAAGGAGTCCCCTCGGAGCAAAACTCCACACTGTTTTTGCAGTTCACAAAGCCCACAGGCTCCACTGCCATTTCTCTCTGGATCTTCCAGCTCTGAGCACTTACGTTGCTTCCAGCGAGCCCAGTCCGCTCTCTGCAAGCTTTGAGAGCTAGGGAGAGCCTTCAGATAGTTTCCTGCTTTTCTCTGTGTTGTGGACCACCTTTCCAACTTCTCTGTGGCTTCTAATTTTTCTGTCAGTTCCTTCCCAATTCCTGGTGATCTGCTTCTCTCTCTCTCTCTCTCTCTTTTTTTTTTTTTGGACAAGTTGTTCTTTTCCAGTATCTGGGCTCCGGATCTCGGAAAGGCTGAAATTTGCTACCAATCACCACTCTACCATTTCCTTTCCCCTCTTCCTCATTTTAGGACTTTTCCCTGTTTCTTTGAAGTTTACATAAATAGTTTAGCTTGATGATGTGGAACTCAGCGTGAGTGACTTCCTATTTATCTTAAGCATGGTGTGTGCATGAGCTTAGTCTAAAGCAATGACCTTTTAGAATTTTTATTTGATTCTAGAAAGGGTATGGCTGTATCAAATAGTAATGCCATCTTATTGAGGAACCAAATTGCCAATTTTTTTTTTCCAAAGTGCTTGTAGGTTTTTTTGTCTTCAATTTTCACTATTCAGGTTTTACCTCCCAAGGAGCTTCATAAACTCCTGGCTGGAAGGTACAGTTTCTACTTTCCATATCAGCCACAGTATCTATCCTAACGCCTTGCTCCTAGCAGGAACTCAATGAACATTTGGGTGTGAACACATAATTAAGATAATATACCCTTTATCCTAGGACTCAGTACAAAAACAGTCTTAATGTGCACTGGCTGATGGAGGTCTGTCCACCTACCCTTACATACCGCACTGAAGAAGTGGGTAAATGTGGGTGTGTGTGTCGTGGAGGACAGACAGTCAGAATGTGTGATGGTAGTTGGTGGGCGGAAGTGGTAAAAGATGCTGCCCCTTTAGATCACTTGGTGAGCCTTCAAAGTTTTTTATTTATTTTTAAGATAAGGGCTTTCAGAGAAACTCAGAGACAACCAACTCAAACCACAGAGTCAGAGTAAAGTATATTCTACTCGTTATGATACACTAACTTCCCTACCCCAAGGCATTAGCATCTGCCATTTTTTAAAACATATGATATATATCCGCAAACTGAACTTGCTCAGGAATGAACCTGCCTCCACTTGTAAAAATGAGTCTTTTCTACTTGAGTAAGACTAAGTTTCCTCAATAAAAGCCTCTTGCTTTCTTTGTTCAAGTAGAACTCCCAAGGGGGAGTTACTTGCGAAGCATTTTTGGTTGTTTTATTTTACGGTCATCACTCAGGTTTGAGAAACATTGGAGCATTTGTCCTCCTAGCAAAAGCCAGTCCCTCCACACAGAGGTGGGGATTAAGTTTTGCAGCTGCCTGCAATCTATGTAATTTAGAGACCCTCTTTACAAAGAGATTGCAAGTAAAAATTGGTTGTTGGGCCAAGTGTGGTGGCATTTGCCTATAGTTCCAGTTACTTGGAAGGCTGAGGCAGGAGGATTGCAGGTCAGCTTGGGCAACTTAGCATGACACTGTCTCAAAATAAAATAAAAAATGGCTGAATGTGCAGCTCAGTCCTTGACCAGCACACAAGAGGCCCTGGGTTCAACCCCCAGGATGACAGAAAGGAAGAAAAGGAAAATTAGTTGTTGAAAGTGGCCCATGCAAGGAAGGAGCCCAAATTTCATTAACACTGGGGAAGATCTTCAAGAGTTTATTCAGATCAGAAAACACTGTCAAAGGAGAAGAGTGGGTAAATTAATGAATTGATTAATTAGGGTTTTTTGAGACAGAGTCTTGTTATATAGTTCAGGCTTGTCTTAAACTCACTATTATAGCCTAGGCTAACCTCGAGGTCGTGGTGATCCTCCTGTCTCAGCCTCTGAAGTGCTGGGATTACAGGTGTGCACCATCATACCTGGTTTGAGTAGGTAAACTTGAGAGGAATCATACTGTCAGGGTGAGATACTGGGTTTTTGTTTTTTGTGTTTTTTCTGGTACTAAAAATTGAACCCAGGGCCTTCACAATGAGCTATATCCTTGATCCTTTTTTTTTTTTTTTTTTCACTGTTTTTGTTTTGAGACAGGATCTTGAAAAGTAGCTAAATTGCCCAGGCTGGGCTAGAATTTGCAGTCCTCCTACCTCAGCCTCTCAGAATGCTGTGATTACAGGCAGGCACCACCATGCCTGGCATGAGGGGGGTTTTTATAAGGGATTGAAGTCATGGGAAGGGGTTTGAGTTAGTAAATGTAGATATTTTAGAAATGCATCTTGTTCTGCAGTGTCTTATTACTTGTTAACCTTGCAGGATATGGGCATTTTATCTAGAGCTGTACATCAAAGGTGCAAATTGACAACATTCTCACTTTATTTTTATCTTTCACTGTTTTGGGCCTGTTAGCCATTATCTCTGGCTGCTGGGCAGGACTGCCTTCACAGCTTTAATGGGGAGAGTTTGCTGCTGAGGGCTTTAACCCTTTGGGTGCCAAGGGACAATCACCACACCCTCACTTCTGCTTGTGTCCCTCCACTGGAAAATGGCCTCTCTCATACTTACAGAGTTTGTGTTGCTTGAGCCTATCAATGATGTCCTCCACTCATCTGATCTGCAGTAGCATTGACCTCTTGGCACCATTTGCCCTCAACAAAGGGAACTCTCACTTTCTTCAAGTTCCTGTGTCAGATTCGGTGACACCACAGTGCCTTGTTTTCCCCGTTTGTCTCTTTAGGGTCTTTTGTTGTCTTTTGCAGATTACTGAATGAGCTACCCCCTACACACACACACACACACACACACACACACACACACACACAGAGTTCTGTCCTCGGGCCCTCTTCTCTACCTACCCAGTCTTCCTGACCTCGGAGTTGGTGACGTTTGCATGAAGACAGTAAGAAGGGGAAACGTGGCTGTCTGAGGAACCAGTACTCCAGGCACTGAGGCAACCAGGCCACTGTGGCTGAACCAGACGGAACAGCAGGGAAAGAAGCAAACATGGTCACAGATGTGGAGGCTTGGTGAACACGTGGTGTAGGGTGGAAGTGAGCCATTGCGACTAATATTGGTTCTTTCTTTTCCCCCAGTATTGGGGATTGAACTCGGGTCTTCGCACTGAGCTATATTCCCAGTCCTTTTTTCACTTTTTGTTTTGAGACACTTGAACTCTGGAGATAAAAGCAGCGGGTTGCTGGTGAGACTGGAGGAGGACCCGAAGCAGCTCCTGTTCAGGGAAACTTGACCCTTTCCAGCCAAGCCAGACAATGACAGCCTCAGCCTCAGAATGCTGGGGAAGACTGCCAAGTGTACCGTCAGCGCTCTCAGCCTAGACAACCTCCGGCAGACGAGTGTTGCTTCTGAATTTGAAGAAATGAGACCAAGGAGAGGAGAGAACTAACATTCCCCATGAGTATAAAACATAGACTGTGTCAAAACGTGTTGCTGAATCTATTTTATTCTAAAGATGAGAAAGCAAGACGGCCATAAACAAGAGAAGTTGTAATTGTGGGGTGTAGGTTTTAAGGAGCTCCAAAATAGATCCTTTAGATAAATTAGTCTGTTCTAATCATTGCTTACATTTGATGCGTTCTTGCCCCACCCCACCCCCACATGTGACTGCGTGTGTGTGTGTGTGTGTGTGTGTGTGTGTGTGTCTACGTGCGCGCTGGAGATTGAACCGAGGGCCTCATACTTCTAAGCATACACTCTGCTACTGACCTACACCTTCAGTCCTATTTTTTTTTTCAAAGTAAAAGTGGATTTTCTTGGTCATAAGAGAAATTCATGTAGGTTGAGGGTTGTAGCACAATGGTAGAGCCCTTGAGCAAGGCCCTGGGTTTGAGCTCCAGCACGGGGAAAACGTACACGTACATGGTGAAAATTGCCAAGAGTATAGAAGGGCATATGATGCTGTCTTTCAGTAACATAAAGAAATTGATTCTTCCTAAATGCACCTGCTGGAAGCTAGACATGCAAAAATAATGATAAAGGTTCTGAAACAGAAAAAGAATAGATGTAGGTATACCCTTGAAGATTAAAACGCATTATAAAAGAATCATAATGCAAAGCTTGGAAACAGGGAATTAGGCACGTAGAGATTGGAAAGGGGTCTGGAGATGGGGGACTGAGGGCAGGGGAGGAGAGGGGAGATAAAAAGGATCAAGATAAAATATATATATATATGTATATGTATATGTATTAATTCCCCATGATGAATGTATGTGTTCTGTATCACAAACATGTATGAGTTAAAAAAAGGGGAAAATGGAAGTTTGGTAGAGGCACAGAAATAGACATTATTATTGGTAAAATATAGTTTCCATGGGAATTGAGTCTAAGAAAAAAGGTAGTTTTGAGATTTAGGGGAAATGATTGTCCATAACTGGAACATTTAGCTTACTAAATAGAAAACAAATTAAAGTGAATCCCTACCTCATTTCTTATACTGAAACAAATTCTGGGTGGATGACTGAGTGACTGATTTATATGATTTCTTTGGGTTTTTTTTGTTGTTGTTGTTTTGTTGTTGTTGTTGTTTTTGTTGTTGTTTTGTTGTTGTTGTTTGGAAATCGAACTCATGATCTCAGGCTTGCCAGGCAAGCGCTTATGCTGCTGAGCTACATCCCTGGCCCTGAGTGACTGATTTATACAGAGGCAGAGTGAGGATTCCTTCTCAGTCCTCCAGAATCAGGCACCCCTCCGTGCCCCACCACCACACACGGCATACTCAGCTGGCATTAACTCTCAAGCTCAGTACAATAGAGGGGCTGGAAATTTGGCCAAGTGGCAGAACACCTGCCTAGAATCTGCAAGGCCTAGGTTCGAGACAGCAGTCCCACCACCAGAACAACAAAAAATTCACTGCCTGCCCAGATTAGAATGACGGTTCACATTTTCTGTGTGGGACTGTGTCAGCCCTGTCCTTTCTTCCCCTCCTTATGTGATAAGACAAGATAGGTGCTATCTGAGCTAGGAGCAAGGGCCTTCACAGAGCTGCCTGCTGACTGCTAGCTGCACGGAGGACCTGGAATGAGTGTAAAATAACTCTCTCTGTACTTGAAACCAGATCGTGTTCCCAGACGCACACAGATGAAAGGGGAAGAGGAAGTGGGAAACTGTCTGATCCACTTGTGGAAGAACCTCCTCCTGTGAGTAAGAGTGAGGTAGGGCAGGGGTTACGTGCCTTGCTAGGGTGGAGAGGACAAACATTTATAACTTGAATTTTTAACTGTAGTCAGTCGTGGGTAGTAGGATTTAGGATGATTTTGCTTTTATTCTACATAACTCTTCTAAGCTTTCTACATTGAACTTATATTGCTTTTATGAAGAGGAAAAAGAATGATAAGTGCTATAAAAGCATTTAATATATTTAGTAAGCTTATCTTCCTAAGTAAACTATAGAAACTCCCTGAGCTAGGGGTCACATCTGTGTGTGCAGGGGACTGTATCTTTTCCTGTACCCACACTTGAAAGCTCATAGGAGGCACTTAATACACTTTGTTGACACCCATTAATTTGGAGTCTTTTTCAGAGCTAGTGTTGATTAAAGTTGCTAGACAGGAAGTCTTGCGTGGGTCAAAATGATCCTGGGAAGCAGGTCTGTTGGCTGTGGGCTATAGTGGTCTTACAGGCCAGTGGGCACCCAGCCTCACAGTGCTGCGTTCCAGGGCTCTGTACCCGGAATTTGTTACTTGCTGGCTCGCTCTCCCGCTCTCTCTCTCTCTCTCTCACTCACTCAGGCTGACCCTAAACCCTGGGTTCAAGCAATCCTCCTGCTTCAGCCTTCGAAGTAGCTGGGATTACTGGGAGCCACTGCACCTGGCTTTATTTGGCATTAGTTCAAACTTTGGTTGGTGTTTATTGGTTTACAGCAGGATTTCCATTCACAGGTTTAACACAGGAAACAACCGTCAGAGCGTTACTTCATCCAAGTAGCCTCCTCTGACTTCCTTACCTAGAAATAATTTTTCCTTCCTCGAAATTTTATTATGCATGATTTTACGGCCACATCATCCATCACTTTCTAAACTTGTGTTATACTTATTTACAAATGCAGCTTCTCTCCTCCCCTAGACTACGTGTTTCCTGAGATCCAGATCCAGTCTTCAGTTCCTGTGTCCTGTGCCAAGACAAAGCTGCCATTGCTCCAACAGTCACTAGCCATGTCCTCCCCGCGAACCATCCATCCAAGCCGCACAGCTACTCCCCAGGAAGTAAGCGACTTTATCTTCATTTACAAGTGAAAAACCAAAGGACCAAAAGGATTGATTTTTAGTATAAGGTCAGATGGCTACAAAGGACTAGAGCCTGGACTCAGCCTCAGAGAGTCTGCATTTCACTGCTAGCCCTAGGACCCCCAGTAATGCAACCCGCACACTTTCGGCAGTGAGGATGCAGGGAACATGTTTCATGAGTTCATGAAGAAGTTGATCAGTGAAACAGCAAGCATGTCAGGCAGCTGTTCACAGACCATCCCAGTTTGAGATACCTCTTCTGACATAAGCATTAGGACAGCTAAGACTGTAAAGGATTTAGAAGCAAAATCAGTATGACCACTGTCAAACCAAGTTCTACCAAGATGATTAACCTCGCCACCTCACGATCTCAAACAGAACTAGCTGTGTCTAACCTCCTACTGAGGGATAGGTCCACAGATCAAAGAACTATACTACAGAACCCTTTGACGTTGGAATTCTGTGTCAGCGAAAGGGGGCAGAGATATACCCCTTGGAGAGCTGTTGTGAGATTTAATGAGATAATGTGAAGTACCCGGGACAGTGCTTGGTCCATCATCCTAGGAACTTTCCATTCTCACATGAGTGGGAACTACCATCACTCCCGCCTTGCAGCTAAGCCGAAAGAAGGCACAAAGCCAGGAGGAGAGATGAATGGATGACAGCTGGCAGTGAGCGGGATGTTAGTCAAATTCCACAGGGTTAAGTGATTGTGGATCTGAAGTGTCAAGTCCACTCCCAAGATACCCAAGAACAGCTTTCAATCTTGCAAAAAAAATCTAATCAGGAGGATAAGTGAAAAGTAATGGAAGAAGGAGGATGTAGTTACTCCTAGCAGAGGGCTAAATTGGTTCATGGGATTCCCTCACTATAAGGAGAAGTGATTTTGTTGGCCAAGGCTGGATCTGCTTTAAAAAGCTTTCAAAGGTCTGTAGAACTCCATGGGTTGTCTGCATTTCACCGAGGAATAGGAGATTAACTGCAGGCACCTGCTGGTCTGGTCATCCCATTTAATGGAACCAACCCAGCAAAATTCCTCTCTAATTCCAGAAACTGCTCCATTTCCTGCCTCTGTGAAGTTTGCATTTCTGTCTGGAAAAAGACAGTTCAGGCCCCATTTTTTTTCCCAAGCAGTAGAAAAAAGCTAATCTCAACAAAGCCTGAAGTTTGTCCTAAGCATCTGGAAATTTACTTAGATATTTCACCAACCTATGTCTCAGGGAAGGCTCCTCAGAAAGACACTGCAGAGAGGAATGTGCTGCAAGATTCGTTGGTTCGGTGCCACGGGGCGTTCAGGGGCTGCGTGTAGGGAGTCAGGGACGCAGAAGCGGACAGAGGGAGAAGCTGAAGTGAAATGCGGCTGCAGTGAAGGCATCCACTCAACTGTGGAACTTTGAATGGCAGCAGAGTTGCCCACAGCACCAGGTGTGTGCCCTGAAGTCCCCTACCGAGCAGTCATTCGATGCTGGCTGCCCAGGGAAGGAGTATGACCTCATGCAGGCAGCTCCCTGCTGCAGTTATTCCAGGAGACGGACCAGCTGTGAGGCACCAACAGCTAGCCCTGCAGCTGCGAGGATGGGGGTATCTGCGATAGCCTGCTGGGTGGCAGTGAATCATACGTGAAGTTCAACAATCTAGCAAACATTTGCTTCATTGGTTTTCAGAGAGTAATAACAGAGGGTTGTGTGCTCATCCAGGAGCTGAGACTTGGACTTTTATAGTTGGCAACTTTCTGCAGGACAGATGCTCAGAGCAAGGGGCTAGACGACCCTGAGAGTAGAGGCCAAATACGTCAGGGGTGGCTGATGCGGAAAGATGTGCATTTCTTTCTGACTGTAGGGGTAGGAAGGTAGAGTAAATGGACTGCTATACCTGGGAACTTACCGCAGTAGCCTAAAATCAGACAACCATAAAGAGCAGTGTGTGTGTGTGTGTGTGTGTGTGTGTGTGGTGTTAGGCATAAACCCAGAGACCTCTGCATGAGTGGCAGGTACTCTAACACCTGGCCACAACCCCAATCCTGTCAGTGTCTTTTTGATTTGAATTGTAGGGCATTTGCTTAGAGCGACCATTGGCTCTCTTTGCAGAATGTAGGGAAATTTTTCTTACAGCATATTGGCACAATGGGCCCACATTGATTGATTCCTGCAGGAATCTAAAAGTCTACTGCTAAAGTTTGTGAAGTCCTTAGAAGAAAAGGTGAAAAGATAAGTGTTTATTACACCTTGACAAAACAAAAACCCAAAACTCCTCAAACATCAACATCCCTGCCTCCCTCTATGGCTGATCCCTTTCATTCCCATAGCATTTTCCTTGTATGTGTCACTTTAGATTTGTCTTTTTTTTTTTACTTTAAAGAGAGTAGTAAAAGGGCCGGGCATGGCAGCGCATGCCTGTAATCCCAGCACTCGGGAGCCTGAGGCAGGAGGATCGTTGCGAGTTCGAGACCAGCCTGGGGTACAAAGTGAGCTCAAGGCCAGCCTGAGCTGCATATTGAGACGCTGTCTCAAAAAGAGAAAAAAAAAGAAAAAAAAAAAAGAGAGAGAGAGCAGTAAAAGGAAAAAAAGAACAATAGCAGCATACCAACATCACAAACATAAACAAAACAAAGCAAGCACATTAAAATTGATACAGGGTTTTAAAATAAAATGATAGGATTTAATAGCAGTTGTTGTATTACATATTGTTATCTTAAACTATGTTGCTCAGATTACCAGATGTAAGAATGGAAGATTGTTCAAACCATTAAAGAGAATAAAAAAATAATTATTAGATAAAACATTAGAGATAATACAGATTTTCACTAGATAAGATGGTAGGAATTCACCACGATAGTTCCATTGCATACTGTTACCTTCAAATCAGCTGCTCAGATTACTAGATATAAGCATGCAGAATTGGTCAGAATATAAAAAATTTTAAGTATTAACTGTTCCTTTCAGTATACCATCAGACATCAGCAGTACAGTGATCCCAGCTTAGGTTTGTCTTATATTAAAGAATATTTTGTTTTATTTGGTTTATGTTTCTAATCTGGGGCTGGGCATGTAGCTCAGGGGTAGAGGACACACTTAGCATGTGTCGTGAATTCCTGGGTGGAGGATGGAAAGATTTATTCCCTTCCCTTTTCCTCATGATGAGGCGTGATATTCAAAATAACTCACACCCAGTACAGCACAGATTCCCCATATCCTGGTGGACACAGTTCCTAAGCAGCTCACACATCCGTCCTGTGCATATAGCAGAATGTTTGTTCTCACAGACAAGGCATCCAGGGAACAACTGTTGAATCAACTTGTTCGATTTGGTAATCCTGCCTCTGTCACCTAATAGCCTTCTGTTAGCAGTCAGGTGATTTTCCCTGCCCAAGTATGATCATAATAATTTTTCCTCCTTGATTTAGGTTCTGTAGGAGTAACTCTGAAGAGCTGTGGAAGAAACAGGACACACTGTACCCAATAGGGGAACCACTAGACACACGCCAGAAAAAATGTTGGGCACCCGGTGAAATCTGAACTTCAGATAAAGAAGAATCATTTTAGAGTGTAAATGGATTGCATGCAATATTTGGGATAGACTTAACTACAGACTTATTTGTTGCTTATTCAAATTTAATAATTATCAGGGCTTTGCTGTATTTTATTTGTTAAATCTGATAATCCTGTGCTGTCTATCCAAATGTAAATTAATTTAAATTCAATTCAAAATTTAGTTTCTCAGTCTCTTAGGTATATTTCAAGTACTCAGTAGCCACATATGTGGCTAATACTTACCTTTTTTTGTTGTTCTTTTTTTTTTCTTTTCTTGGAGACAGGATCTTACTACGTTGCTTAGGCTGGCCTTGAACTGGGCTTAAGGCTGGGCTTAAGCAACCCTCCTGCCTCAGCGTTCAGAGTAGCAGGGACTATAGGTATGTGCCCTATGCTCAGCTTAGTTACCTTTTTTTCCCATGCTGGGGATGGAACTCAGGGCCTTGCACATGATAGGCCAGTGCTCCACCACTGAGCTACCTCCCCGGTCCCTTATTTACCACCTTAAACAGCATACCTAGAACATTACATCATCACAGAAAGTTCCATTAAATACCACATGTGCCAAGCCAAAGATAGAAGGAAAGTATTGTGTATTTTCAGGTTATAAGAAATTATACTTGGGGTGGAGAAACTGCCAGCAACCCCTAGAAAGCCCCTCTGAGTTAGCCAAGAAGCCAGTCTCCTGTTTTGGTTTGTTGGTATTGCCGCATATGAAGGGTATTTGATTAAAAGGTAAAAGCACCTTTGTTCCAGATAAATGACCGGGTGTACGACAGGCAGCTCTAGCAGTTCTACATTGGTGGAGGAAGCTGCTCTTCTTTCTTCTGAGACTGCCAGGAAGCTAGCTAGCTATCCGATCAAAGCAAATATTTTAAAAGGTTCTCAATGAGAGATGAGTGTGCTGCTATTTGACTTATTAGCATCATTATTCAGTAAGGCTAAATTGATAACGAGAGAGTGTCCTCAACAGGAATATCTGGTTAGACCCCGAGTTGCTGATGAAATTGGTAAACACAGCAGAAGTACTGCCTCCCTTAATTAGCCATTTGGGAGAAACCGTGTTTTGAATTGCTGCCTCCAGCCCTGGGAGTTTTGCAAGAAGCAGGAGTAGCTTAACCTCTAGAAGAGATACGTGCCACAGGGTGATTTGTACATAGGGCTGGAAAAATGCTGACTAGAAACTGCCTGACATGCCGGACATGGTGGCAGATGACTGTAATTCCAGCATTCGGAAGGCTGAGACAGGAGGATTACTGGGACTTCAAAGGCTGCCTGGGCTACACAGTGAGTTCAAGGCCAGCCTGGACTACATAGCAAGGCCCTGTCTCCAAAAAAAAAGAAAGAAAGAAATTGCCTGACATGCCAAATGCAACTGAAAAGTGTGTGGAGCCTACATCAGCATTAAAAGCAGAAATCATAACGGAAAAGATTGACAGACTGGGTATAGAGGTATTCAAAAGTCATATCAGAAAAGCACACGAAGCAAAATAAAGGCACATGTTACATGCAGTACTGTTGGTACCCAGTGAACATAGCCACCGTGTCACAGAACAAATGTCTGTGACAAAAAATGTTTGACTTCAAGACTCATCGAAGAGCTACAAATTAAAATAACAGCAAAAAGGGGCTGGGGATTTAGCTCAGCGGCACAGCGCCTGCCCGGCAAGTGCAAGGTCGTGAATTTGGTTCCTGGTACTGTAAAAAAATAAATAAATAAAATAAAATAAAATAACAGCAAAATATCTTTTCACCTGTTGGCTTGGCAATAATGAAAACATAATAATGCCCAGTACTGGCAATGCTGAGGAAATGTGCTGTATTATATGCTATTGATGAGGGAGTGAAGTGGGATCAATTTTGGATGGGCAAGTTGACAACATGTGGAAAAAAACTCCAAAATCTTTGATACAGCAATTTTATTTTAAAAAAAATTTTTTTTTTTTTTATTTTTAGGAAGTTAGGGCAAGAAAATACTTACAAATGCCCAAAGCTGGTGCCAGGGTTGGTAGCACACACCTGTAATCCCAGCACATGGGTGGCTGAGGAGGATCACTGTGAGTTCAAGGCCAAACTAGGCTACACAGTGAGTTCAAGACCAGTCCAAACTAACAGCAAGACCCTGTCTCAAAAGAAAAAAAAAAAGAAGCAGCCCGAAGCTATATGTACAATAGCAATGCAGATGGTATATTTTTTCTCTCTCTCTTTTCTTTTTTTTTTTTTTTTTTTTTTCTCTCTCTCTCTCTCTCTCTCTCTCTTTTTTTTTTTTTTTTTTTTTTTTTTCAGTAACAGAGACTGAACCCAGGGCCTTCACACTGAACTACATCCCTAGCCTTTTTATATTTATTTATTTTTGGATTTTATCACATTTATTAAAGACAATTACTTTATAAAGATACATCACCTTGGTATACACAAAAATTTCTTGATAATGGTAATTAAAACAACTATTCCTACCTCCCCCATATCCACACCAATATTCAATCTAAATTGGTTTAATTTTTTTTTTTTTTTTTGAGACAAGCTCTCCCTGTGTAGTTGAGGCTGGCCCTGAGTTCCCTATGTACTCCAGGCTGGCTTTCAACTCGCTGCGATCTTTCTGCCTCAGCCTCCTAAGTGCCAGGATTGCAGGCTTGCACCACCACAGCCCGCTAAATTGGTTTAATTTTGAAGTGTAATCCAGTAAGAGAAGACCAGACACTTCAGGTCCTGGACAAGATAATAAAATACTCATAAGACTTCTGGTCCTTGGACTGACTGACATCAATAAGAGAACCATCTCCCCTTGGCCTACGCAGGAGGAGGCCACAAAGCATCATCCTCCTTGGGAATTTCACTGTCATCAGTTATTCTCGCCAGTTCCTCCATCACACTTTTATGTACATAGGCCTGTTTTCTGACCATAACATCATTTTGCAATCGTCCTTGTCGGGGTATCTCAATGCCCAACGCGTCCTATGAGGACTCGAGGAATTCCTGACCAAACTTCCTTTTGTGATCCACACAGTAATGCAGATAAAAGTCACTCTCTTAATAATGCAGATAAAAGTCACTCTCCATAGTAATACAGATAAAAGTCACTCTCCATAGTAATGCAGATAAAAGTCACTCTCCATAGTAACACAGATAAAAGTCACTCTCCATAGTAACGCAGATACAAGTCACTCTCCATAGCCCACAAAGGACATCTCAGACAGAACTTGAGGACCAAACCGCACCACCAAGGTCCACGCCAGACACTATCCCTAGCCTTTTTGTGTTTTTTTTATTTTAAGAGAGGGTCTTGCTGAGTCACTAATTTGCCCAGGCTGGGCTCGAATTTACAGTCCTTCTGCCTTTGCCTCCCACGGTGCTGGGATTGTAGGGCTGTGCCACACTGCCCAGTCGACGCATATTTTCTCTTTGTTGGATTGATCCTTGTCATGTACCCTCCTGAACTTGGTAGCTGGTGTGAGACACAGTCGTGGGATTTATCCACATTCAGCCACTCACTCTGCAGAGTTAAGTAAGAAATTTGAAGAACGTCTTCTCTTCCTCTGGGGCATTCCGGCCATCGATGGGGCTCTGAGAAGGTGGGAATGGCAGTGGCCCTGGTCTCCACTAGAACGCGTCCTGTGTACAGAGGTAGAGGTGAGATGAGAAGCAGAAGGAGTGGGAGAAAGTGTTCAAGTTTGAAATGAGCTGATAGATCCGGTTAACCTTGAGACCGGTGCGCTTTCTTCCTTCCTAGGTCAGATTGTGTGAGCCAATTACGTCTACCTTTTTGCTAAGCACCGCGTGAACTGGCCTTCTACTTCTGGCCAGGATGGAATAACCGAACAAACTGACCCACCAACCTGCAACGAATTAAAAACCTGGACACAATATATTTTAACATTTTATTTATCTTTTTATTGGGTACTAGGGATTGAACCTGTGCATGCTAAGTATATATCCTTATAATGCTATTTTTTAAAATAACTTTTTTTTGGTGGGAGGGATAGGGCCTCGCTAAGCTGCCCAGGTTGACCTCAAACTTGTGGTCTTCCTTGCCTCAGCCTCCTGTGTAGCTGGAATTAAAGGTGTGCTCGACCACACTTGGCTTTTAAATAACAGTTTTAAAGGCATTGGACATCAGGCCAGGAAGAACAGTGTTCCTCGAGAGATGGGGTGAGCCCTGTGACCACCCGCCTACTTCCTGGAAAGTCTAGGGACAGCTAAGGCTTGCAGGACAGATGAGATAGAGCTAGAGAGAGAGACAGAGAGAAAGAAGAGTGAAGGAGGGAAAGAAGGAGGGAGCGAAGGCGGAAGGGAGGGAAGGAGAGAGAAAGAAACAGCAACCAGATCTAGAGATCTAAGTACCCAGGGTTCACCAGACATGGTGGCACACCCTGTAATCCCAGTGCTCGGGAGGCTGAGGCAGGAGGATCCTTGTGAAATCAAGACCAGCCTGGGCTACAAAGTGAGCTCAAGGCCAGCCTGAACTGCACAGTGAGACCCTGTCTCAAAAAGACCGAAAAAAAAAAAAAATCCAATCCAAAAAACTAAGTATCCAGTGTTCGTACATGTGAGGATACTGCTCCAGGCCAGAGAAAGAACCATCTAAAAGTATTGTGGGAACAAAAGCCAGAACTCACATCAGGCCGGCAGTGTTTGTCTCAATTAGCCAGATCAGAACTCTTACTATTCACAGGACATTAGGGGAAATTCTCAGAATGGTCTTGCTTCAGCTATAGGGGAAAAAAATAGACCCTCAGGTTAAATGCTGCTCAGCTTCTGCCAAATTGTCAAAATGAGCTCTTGAAGGATCAAACTATTGCAAATAATCAGAATATTGATGGGACTGTAAAAATATCTAGCTTCTAATAGGGTGAAATTGCAATGAATGGCATTAAATAAAAAACTACTGAGCATACAAATAACCAGGAAACTATGACCACAATGAAGACCCAAACTGACCGAGAACTGGTACAGATATTAAATAAATAGGTAGGTGGGCCAGGTTGGTGGTGCATGCCTATAATCCCAGTGCTTGGGAGGCTGAGATGGGAGAATCGCTGTGAGTTCAAGGCCAGCCTGGGCTACATAGTGAATTGAAAGCTGGCCTAAACTATATAGAGAGATTGTTAAAAAAAAAAAAAAAGACAGAGAGAGAGAGAGAGAGAGAAGAATAAATAGGGAATGACAATAACATAGTTATTGTAATTTTTTTCTACAGGCTCAAAGATACAGTGGAAAGATTGAACATGTTACACAGACATGGGAGATATTAAAAAGACCCAAATTTAAACCAGGCATGGTATAGTACTCTGGAAAGCCAAGGTAGGAGGATCACAAGTGTGAGTCCAGCCTGGGCAATTTAGCAAGTTAGACAGACTTTGTCTCAAAATAAAAAATAAAAAGGGCCTATAAATGTAGCTCAATGCGGAGGCCCTGAGTTTAACCCCCAGTGGCACATACATACACACTAACTTCTAGAAATGAAACTACAATGTCTGAGGTGAGGATCATATCAGACAGGATTAATAACAGAGAATGTATTATATTTTCAAAGTACATCTATGTTTTAGCGCACAACAATACTTCATTCTTTCATATGCCCAAATAGTATTTAATTGTGTGGGTTTACCACACTGTATATATCCATTCATTAGTTGATGGGCTTTTGGGTTGTCTCCTGTTTTTGGCTATCAAGAATAATGCTAGCTGGGTATGGTGGTGTATGGCTATAATCCCAGCACTCAGGAGGCTAAGGAAGGAGGACCACCAAGAGTCTGAGGTCAACCCGGCCTCCACAGTGAGACCCTGTCTTTAAAAAAACGAAAGCCAGGCTTGATGACGCATGCCAGTAATCACAGCATTTGGGAGGCAGAGGCAGGAGGATGGCTCCAAGTTTGAGGCCAGCCTGGGCTACATAGTCAGTTTGAGGCCAGTCTAAAGTTACAACATGTCTCAAAAAAAATTTTTTTTTCTTTCTTTTTCACATCCAAGGTTTTCATTTGGATATACTATATGTTGTTATGTCCTTGGATATATAGCTTGGACTGGAGCTGTTGGAAGTGCATGATCACTGTCTTAGTTACTTTCCTTGTTGCTAAGACAAAATACCAGACATCCACAAGTTAAAGAAGGAGAGGTTTACTTTGGCTCACAGTTCGTAGAGATTTCAGACCGTAGTCTGTGGGCTCCAAGGCAGGGCGGCCTGGCTGAGGAGCGTCGCAGAGGAGAAACAGCCCACGGCAGAGCAGGCAGAAAACAGTAAAGATAAAGAAACAGCAAACAATCCCACTTTCTTTCCGTCCCTTTTATCCTATCCAGGCTGCAAGCCTTTTGGGTGGTGCCAAAAGAGAATGGGACCTCTGTCTTCAGTAACTCCATTCAACAACACCCAGAGCAATGCTAAACCGATCAGTGGACTGATTTAGAACCGCACACATTTAATCCCAGTATCACACGCCCTCGATCCAAAAAACCCTATCTAAGAGCGCAAGAGGCTTTGGGGAAACATCTAGATACACTACAAGCTATAACCTTTGGAGGAAGAACTAGAATATTTTCCAAATCAGCTGTATCACTTTACATTCCCACCAATAGTAAAAGAGGGTTCTAATTTTATGATATCCACATGAATATTAGTTATTAGCTTTATTTTATATTGTAGCCATCCTAATGGATGAGAATGGAAGATATCTCACTGTTTTTTTTCTTTTTTTCTTTTTTTCTTTTTTTTTTTTTGTCCTTTTTTTATTAAGACAGGGTCTCATTATGCAGTTCAGGTTGACCTCAAACTTGAAAAGGTCCTCCTGCCTCAGCCTCCTGAGTGCTGGGATTATAGGCGTGCGCCCCCATGCCCGGCTATAATCTCATTGGCTTTGATTCCCATTCTTAGATCGCTAATACTATCAGCATCTTTTCATGTGCTAATTGCTCTTTTTCTCCCTTTTGTACTGGGGACTGAACTCAGGGTCTTGGCATGACAGGCATGCCAAGAGCTATATTCCCTGCCCTATAATTGGTCTTTTGTGTATACATATTTGTGGGGAGGTGCTTATTCAAATCCTTAGGCTATTTTTAAAATTGAGGTATTTGTTTTTTATTTTATTTATTTATTTAAAAAACTTTTTTGAGCCAGGGTCTTGCTATGTAGTTCAGGCTAGTCTTGAACTCATTGTGTAGGTCAAGATGGTCTCGAACTGTTAGTGATCCTCCTGCCTCAGCCTCCTGAGTGCTGGGATTATAGGTATGTGCTGCCATGCTCAGATTTTTTTTTTTTTTTAA
>NW_004955454.1:6377113-6379029 GCF_000276665.1 Chinchilla lanigera | reverse complement strand
CAGTGAGATCCTATCTCAAAATGAAAAATAAAAAGGGCTTGGGATATAGCTCAGTGGTAGAGTACCTCTGGGATCAATCCCCAGTACTGCAAAAAAAAAAAAAAAAAAAAAATTCTGGATAAATTTTTTTTGTAGATATGTAATTTGTAACTCTTTTCACCCATTCAGTGGATTGTATTTTTATTTCTTCTCCAGTAACATTTAAAACACCAATGTTTTAAATTTTGTGCCTTTTTTAAAAAACTACATCCTCAGCCCTTTTTAAAATTTCTTATCTAGGGGACCGGGGATATAGCTCGGTGGCATAAGCACCTGCCTGGTAAGCACAAGGTCCTGAGTTCAATTCCTGGTACAGAAAAAAAAAAAAAGATAAAATTTCTTATCTCGAGAGACAGGTCTCACTGCATCACTAAATTGCCCAGACAGGCCTAAAACTCATGATCCTCTTGCCTCAGCCTTCCAGAGTGCTGGAATTACAGGCATGTGCTAACATGCTCAGCCCCAATGTGTCTATTTTTCGTAGCTGTAGTTCCTTATACTTTTGTTATCACATCTAAAAACCATTGCCCAACTAAGAGTCTCAAAAATTTACTCCTGTTTTCTTATACGTGTTTTATAGAAAGCCTATTCCTTCCTGCATTGGATAGTCTTGTCACCTTTGTTGGAAATCAGTTGATCATAAATATAAGGAATTGTTTCTGGCCTCTCAATTCTATTCCACTGATCTATACATTGTCAGTATCACACACACTTGATTACTGTAGCTTTATAGTATGTTTTAAGATCAAGAAGGGTGAGTGCTTTAATTGTACTATATGTCAGGATTGTGTTATTCCCGTGAAAGTCCACACAATTTTAGTATCAGACTGTCAATTTTTACAGAGAAGCCAGCTGGGGGTTTTGATAGGATTATGCTAAATCTGAAGTTTAATTCAGAAGTAGTGTTGCTCATGAGTAGTATTGTCCAGTCAATGAACATAGATTTTTTTTTTTTTCCCTCGAGACAGGGTCTCTCTATAAGTTGCTCACTCTGGTCTCAAACTTGTGATCCTCCTGCTTCAGCCTCCAGAGTAGCTGGGATTATAGGCCACCATGTTTGACTAAGGATTTTTTTTTTCCCTTTTTCAGGACTCTTCTAATTTTTTTCTTTTTGAGATAGAGTTTCATTATGCAGTTTTAGATACTTTTTTTTTGTACTGGAAATCAAACTCAGGACCCTGCACATGCCAGGAAAGCATTGTGCTACTGAATTATATCCCCAGCCCTTCACTATGTAGTTCAGGCTGGCCTTGAGTTCACTTTGTAGCCCAGGCTGGCCTTGAACTAACAGCAATTTTCCTGCCTCAGCCTCCTAACTGCTGGGATTACAGACTTACACCACTGTGCCTGGCTCCTCTAATTTCTTTGCACAATGTCTTCTCATTTTGAGAATGAATTTTATCTTTCTTATGTTAAATCTATTCCTAATTATTTTGTTCTTTTTGGTACCACTATAAATTGAATTGTTTTCTAAGTGTCTTTCTTTTCTTTCTTTTTCATTTTTTGGGTTTTTTTTTTTGGTTTTTTTTTTGGCTTGTTTGTTGCTACTAAATAGAAATACAACCAATTTTTGTATGTATATTGTTCTTGTATCTTGCGAAATTACTGAATTTGATATTAGTTTTAGTAATTTTAGTGGACTTCATAGGATTCCTACATATAGGAGCATGCCATCTGCAAATAGGCACAGTTGTGCTTCTCCCTTTCTGGTTCTTTCTTCTGTACTTGCCTTGGCTAGGACCTCCAGGACGGAGCTGAATACACGTGGCCAGAGCAGACACTGCCGCCTTGTCCAGGTCTTAGCGGAAAACACTCAGTCTCTTATTATTTGATGGGTTTTTTGTTTGTTCATTTGTTTTGTTTTGCTTTGCTTTTTT
>NW_004955454.1:6366830-6376435 GCF_000276665.1 Chinchilla lanigera | reverse complement strand
GACTTTCAAATCCAGCACCGCCTATGATCACGAGGCTTTGGAGTCCATCTAGATATGAGCCAAAGCAGAGCGCATAGCTTTTATAATCTCCTAGATGACCACCTGGATAATCGCGATGCCTTGCACACAGTAGATTCTCAATAAATGTTGTATTGTTGTGGGTTAACTGATAACCGGCAAAGGGGATAGTGTGGAAAAGTGATATAACAACCTCAAATCCTAATTTGAACCAGTAATGTTTTTGTCCCAGCACACTCCCTCTCCTTAAGTATTTTCCCCCTAGGCTTTTTTCTCTTTTTATCTCCCTTTATCAAATAAATAAACAGCCTAAGAGACGCAAAGAGTCAGAAGAGAAACAGGCATCTGAGTGATCTACTAACAGTTTACCTGATCCTGGAGAGTGGAAAGGGACTTTGGTGCAGTCTCAAGATTTTTCAAACACTTTCCACTATGGACACTCCCCTCTGTGGAGGTCTTGTGTTTATTTGTTTGTTTGTTTGTTTGGTGGGAGGAAGCCAGATGCTGGGGCTTGACTCTAGGCTTCGCACATGCCAGGCACGTGCTCTACTACTAAGCTACAGCTCCAAACCTTTTAATTTTATTGTGAGACAGGGTCTCACTAAGTTGTCAGGCTGGCCTTGAACTTGTAATCTTCCTGCCTCAGCCTCCCAAGTAGCTTTTACAGGCCTCGCTATAGAATCTTCTTTAATCGGGGCTGGGGATTTAGCTCAGTGGCAAAGCGCCTGCCTGGCAAGTGCAAGGTCGTGAGTTCAATTCCTGGTACCGGAAGAAAACCAAAAAAAAAAAAAGAATCTTCTTTAATCAACAAACATTTGCCTGTTTAAAGAGTAACACATTCTTCTCGTAGCCTGGCAAGTTGGAGACTGTCAGGCTTCCAGGTGCATAATTTTGTTTCCTTAGGTTTACTTTTTAAAGTTTTCTTGTCTCGTTTTAAAAAGAGGGGTGGGTGCTGGAAATAGGACTGGGTTATCTGTAAACGTTCTTCAAATTTCTCCAGGGACCCTGTTTTATGCTTCTGTTTGTTATTCTTTCTTTTCGCAGGATGGTAGTATTTTATATGCTCCACTAAACATAACCAAATAACCAAAAGGCATGATAGACATGAAAAGACTTTTTATCCTTACTTGGGGATGTGGGGATAGACCTCATTCATTCCAGCCAACTTCCAGTCTGGAAATTTCCCTTCGTATCACTGACCTCTGCTCAGTTACCAGCTTGTGCCTGAACACTTCCTGCAACAAGGAATTCACCGGCCCACAGGACAGTGGATTCCAATTCAGGGCAGCTTTAATCATTTGAAAGCTCTTGCTTACATTAAACTGAAACCTGTCCTCTTGTAGCTTCTACCCTTCTCACCCAGTTTCCACACCCAAGTCCTTCAAATACTGAAGAGTGTTACCATGTGCCCAACACAAATTTTCTTCTCCACATTATTTCCCAAATTTCTCAATTGTTTTTCTCTTTTATTTGCTTGTTTTTTGTTTATTGAAACAGGGTCTTGCTTTGTAGCACAGGCTGGCCTTGAACTCACTATTTGCCCCAGGTTAGCCTCAAATTTGCTGTTATCCTCCTGCCTCAGCCTGCCGAGTGCTGGGATTACAGGTGTGTGCCATCATGCCTGGCTCTCAGTAGCTTCCATAGGATAGGATTTCCAAGACTTTTGTAATCCTGGGAATAGCTGGTATGTGTTTTGATGTTTTGTCAATATCTTCATAAAAACTGGTCACTGGCCGGGTGTGGTGGCACACGCCTGTAATCCCAGCTCTTGGGAGGCTGAGGCAGAAGGATCTTTGTGAGTTCAAGGCCAGCCTGGGCTACAAAGTGAACTCAAGGCCACCCTGAACTGCATCACAAGATCCTGGCTCAAAAAGACAGAATAAAAAAGTTCTTTCCATAATAAATAAAAAAGATATATTTGAAAAAAAATGGTCACTGAATGCAGTGCTATAGGCCAGTGGTTCTTCAGCTTTTTTTTTTTTCTTTTTCTTGGTGTTTGGGGGGGTGCTCAAACACACCTTTGGGACTCCAATGAAAACTGCATTGTGCCCTAAAAGAATGTAGGCACAATATTCTCCATCCATTTAGGCCATTTGGGGAGTTAGACTCCAAATTAAGCAGTGTTTATAGAGTACAGTATAATAGTGTCATAGATGGTCTTACCTTAATATTTGATAATGTCTACAATTTCTTTTAACCCAAATTTATTCATTTACTTACCTAGCTTGTTAATTCGGGCAAATGATGGCAAGAAAACTGTGGCCTAAGGAAATAAAATTTGTGCAGATGAGTACTTCAATGCAAATTTTAGAGCTTTTATTGGTCTCTCTCTAATATTTTATTTGAGTCCTTTTATCCCATCATTCCAGCCTGGAGAGAGATTTTAACACCTTGGTTTGAAACTCATGGTATTAACCACCAGGCCCTCCAAGGCTGTGTCATCTGAAAATCAAGTGGTGTTTCTTAGTTTGCCGAAGTGATTAAAATATTGCTTAGACAGACAGATTTTCATGGCATGTATCTCAGAACCCCCCCAATATCATAGCTGTACTACTAAAAATATCTTCTAGCTCTTCCTCCTCCTCCTTCCTTTTTCTTCTTCTTCTTCCTCTTCTTCTCCCTCTGCTTCTCCTTGCCCTTCCACTTCCCCTTCTTCTTCACCTCTCCCTCCTCTTTCTCCTCCTCTCTTTCTTCTTCTTTGTGGTGCTATTTGGGGCACATTTAGTGAAGAAGAATTTCTTTGCCCTTATATATAAAATATATCATTATAGTTAATGCCCAGGTGTGGTGTTATTGCATGCCTGTAATCCAAGCACTTGGGTGGCTGAGGCAGGAGGATTGCAAGTTTAAGGGCAGCCTCAGTGGGCTACATAGCAAGACTGACTCAAAAAAATCAAGATAGATGGATAGATAGGTAGGTAGATAGATAGATACATAGATAGATAGATAGATAGATAGATAGATAGATAGATAGATAGAATATATGTGTAACAAAACTTCCTTTTTTATATTTTAACTTACAAAATAACACCAGCCCAAGTTTAATAATTACATAAGAAAATTTAGCCAGGCCTGGTGTCCCATGCTTATAATCCCAGCACTCAGGAGGCTGAGCTAGGAGGATCACCAAGAGTTCAAGGCCAGCCTGCGCTACATAGCAAGACCCTGTCTCAAAAAAAGAAAAAGAAAGCTTATGTGTCTGCTTACTAACAATAAACAGTTGAGGCCAGGTGTGGCGGGATACATCTGTAATCCCAGCACTCAGGAGGCTGAGGCAGGAGGACTGTTGCAAGTTCAAGGCCAGCCTAAACTGCAGAGTGAGACTCTGTCTCAAAAAGACAAAAAAATAAATAAACAAACAAACAGTTGAGTCACTGTCTTCACAGGCACACACATGTAGGTAGGTTGAAACATTATTGTCAGTAATCACTGTGTTTTATCTGCCAATATTAGTACAAGCACACATCACATCTGATGCGCAGGAATTGCTATCGCACTGACCCTGTGGCAGGCCAGCAGGTGGAGTGAGCCCTGCACCCTCCACTACACAGCTTCACCTGCCTAGTGCTAGAGCACCATGCAATCCAGTCAAAATCACCCAGTATTAAAAGCTGGTGATCTTGTGGAGCTGCATTACTAGTTGCCCAGAGCTGAGGGTTGGACATACCTGATTTGGATGATTCGTGTGCACGTACAGCTTTGTATTTTTAAAACCCCAGATTCAACATAAGGAACATTGAGCTTTTGACAATCACCTGCAAGTTCAGTTGCCTCTCTCAGGATTTCTGCCCTTATCCCACTCTATGTATTAATCACGAAGAATGAACAGAGCACCTTCAGATTTGCTGTTTGCCCTGCAAAGTATGCTTTAACACAGGCCAGCTTGGGGATGGGGTGGAGCTCAACAGTAGAACATGTCCTTAGCATGCGTACGTAAGGCCTTAGGTGCAAGCCCCAGCACCACAAATAAATAAATAAATAGCTAGTGCTATGGTTTGTGTCCAGATGTCCCCCCAAAGTCTCATGCTGTCATGGGTAGAACTTTTTCAGAGGTGGCTGCGTCTAGTGTGTGATGCTGCTATTAAAGTATGTGATTACTAATCAGACCACTGATTGGCATAGTACCACCCTAAACCCAGTAGCCTAGGTAGAGTATAAAAGGGGCAGAAAGACTCTGTGAAAGTCCGTTGTTACTTTTGCTGCCTTGTGGGCACCATGAACGGTCCCCTGCGATGCCCCTCTGCCAAGTCTCCCTTCCTTGGAGTCAGTCAATTATGGACGGAAACCTCTAAAAACTGTAAGCTAAATAAACCTTTCCTCCTTTAACCTTGGGTGTGTCAGATATTTTGTCTCAGCAACGAAAGAAAAGTAACTAAGACTGCAAGGTAGATAAGTAGATAAAATTTTGTTTTGTTTTGTTTTTGTTTTTTTCCAGTACCAGGAATTGCACTCACGACCTCGTGCTTGCCAGGCATGCGCTGTGCGGCTGAGCTAAATCCCCAGCCCCATGTAGATAAATAAAAGATAGGCATGTTTCTTTTCACCAGTAAATATGAGAAGAAAACAACACTAAGATTCACTCACGTGTAATGCCTGGGGTCTAGATGGAGGTTACACCATATATGGAATGGAGAGAACTTACTAGTCAAGTTTGGTCACTGGCTGGGAAAGCCGAGAGTCAAATTCTTCCTGTTTCAGAGTCTCAGGTTCCCACTGGTTGTACCATCTCTTCTTTTGATGGGTGATGGATGACAGGGGAATAAAGTGTGACTATGTGAAGGGCTCTGAAGTGAAAAAAAGAAGCTAGGAAAAAACAAGGGTGGTATTAGAATTTCTCTGTCTGGAACAATATCCATTAAAGACCAAATAACATACTTTAAGAATTAAAACCACAGCACCTGGGGATATTTTAGATAGATAGATGATAGATACATAGATAGATAGATAGACAACAAATAGATAAAGTGTGCACATTATACCACTTTTTTTGAGACAGTGTCTCTCTATGTACTTCAAGGTGGCCTTGAACTCGATATGTAGCCCACGTTGGCCTCAGACTTGCTGTGATCCTCCTGCCTCAGCCTCCCAAGTGAGATTATAGGGGTATGCCACCATGCCCAGCCTGCATCATCTTTTAAAAGCCTAGCTAGGCCAGGTAAGGTAGCACATGCCTATAATCCCGGCACTCAGGAGGCTCATAAGTTTGAGCTCACCAGGAAAACTATTTAGTCTTTTTTTTTTTTTTTTTACCAGGGATCGAACTCAGGACCTTGAGCTTGGCAGGCAGGTGCTTGTGCGGCTGAGCTATTTCCCCAGCCCCAACCATTTAGTCTTAAATTGAATTTATGTGAGTTACACGAAGCACCAGCTGTACGTTACAGCACCAGTGTTGATGAAGGATTGTAACGAGGGTGGACTCTCATGCCAGGTAGACAAGTGAGACTTCATTTGACATAACGTTGGCTCTCTTTAGGGCCTTTATTTTTCCCTGAACAAGATACGAAAACTGGAAAGGCCTTTTAAAAGCCCAGTTAATATTATATAAATACTGAAAGCTACAGTGCATTAGAAGCCAACAAGGTATCAGAATATCTAAATGGATTCTCTGACCTTTAAAACGGAACTGGGCTCTCATGTCCATTTGTCCCATTTTCTTACTTATTTCCGTCCCCGCCTTTTCCCCATTGTCAACTCTTGTTATTCTCAGCGGTTATGGAAAAAATAATAACGCTTTGAGAGCCTAACTGTGACCAAAAGCAACACAGACTGGCAGGTCATCTCCCCTTCCTCCTGGGTTATTTCTAACTGGCCTCATTTCAGAGCCTCTATCAATAAAAATAAAAAGACTGTAACACAAAGCCTATACCTACAAAAGGAATCTCATTAATAAATACATTCAGGCCAGGAATGGGGATGCACACCTGTCATCTCAGCACTTGGGAGGCTGAGGCAGGAGGACTGCAAGTTTGAGCCTAACCTGGGCAATTTAGCAAGACCCCATCTCAAAAAAAAAAAAAAAAAAGAAAAGAAAAGAAAAGAAAAAGAAATTCATTTGCACTGCTGACCTGTAGCTGAGGGGTGGAGCACTTGCCTAGCATGCATGAAGCCCTGGATTTGATGCTTAGTATGGAAAAAAAAGTTCATTTGGATTTTCACCCTACTCCTCAAGAAAATGCTCTGATAATTATATTAGTCCAGTTATGTATGTCTATATGTAGTTAAAATACAATAGGATTATCAGATCACATATGCTTTGATGTAGGTCTTTTTAATGAAACAAACTGTCCCCACATAGTGAGACCTATGGGACTTTAAACCTGGCCTACACTACATAGTGAGACCCTGTGAAACTGAGAGAGAGAAAGACAGAGACAGAGAGAGAGAGAGACAGACAGAGACAGACAGAGAGACAGAGAGATTTGGCAGTAAAGTAAGGGCTAGACCTTTATAGGGGTTGTAAAATTTCTGTTTGGGCCAGTATTCAGTCTTTTGGGCCTCCTTTAATAAGTAACACTAAGCAAAGACTGTGAAAGATTTTATTTTTTCTGATCAAGTCCCTGGTGGCACATGTCTATAACCCCAGTCCTTGGGAGGCTGAGGCAGAAGGATTGCCACAAGGTCAAGGACAGACTGGCTGGGCGTGGTGGCACACTCCTGTAATCCCAGCACTTGTGAGGCTGAGGCAGGAGGATCACTGTGAGTTCAAGACCAGCCTGCCCACAAAGTGAGCTCAAGGCCAGCCTGAACTGGAAGCACTCGGGAGGCTGAGGCAGGAGGTTCACTGTGAGTTCGAGACCAGCCTGCCTACAAAGTGAGCTCAAGGCCAGCCTGAACTGTATATCGAGACCTTGTCTCAAAAAGACAAAAAAAAAACAAAAAAACACAACAAACTGGGAGCTTGAACTACATAGCAAGACCCTGTCTCAAACAAACAAGCAAAGAGTATAATAAAAAAAAAGTAGTAACTTCCTGGCCCTTGAAGATATAAAATAATGTAAATTTTGCTGGGGATACAGCTCAGCGGTGCAGAGCTTGCCTGGCAGCTATAAGGTCATCATGAGTTCAATTCCTGGTACCAAAAGAAAAAAAAATGTAAATTTTAAAAATATGTCTTTTACTATTATGGTAAATGGAATGCAGTAAAACCTTAGACTGTTATTGTGGGGGGGGGGGTGGACCTGAATACACAAAGTTAAATCTAGCATTTCAAGTCAATCATACAGTTAATCAACATCTATTTCGCCCAAGTCTTCTCAGAGATCTTGTGGCAAACACAGGTAGATATGAGCATAGACCTGATTCTCCGTAGGCACCTAACTGACTATGGAAATGTAGGAATATCAACAATAACCTCCTGGTTAGCAGGAGGTTTCAGCAAGCTGTTATATGATGTTCAAGGTGACTTGGAGACTGGAAGATGTTTCCTGAGAGGATCCATATACTTGAAAACACCTTAGTAAATGCATTTTGGGATGGTATCTGTCTTTAGGCCACATATCCCAGCTACCTGAAGAGGTAGACGTTTTCCCATTTTAAGAGCTGAACAGAGTTGAGGATATAGCTCATTGGCAGAGTGCTTGCCTCGCATGTGCAAGGGCTTGGGTTCCATCCCCAGCACTGCAAAGAAAAAAAAAAAAGGTGCAGGCCTGTAGTCCCAGCACTTGGGAGGCTGAGGCAAGAGGACTGCTGTGAGTTGGAGGCCAGCCTGGGCTACGTAATGAGTATATTGAGTTTCTGAACTACATAGTGAGACCCTGTGTGAGTTTTTTGTTTTTGTTTTGACCCTGTGTGAGTTTAAAGCTGGCCTAAACTACATAGTGAGACCCTGTGAAACTGAGAGAGAGAGACAGAGACAGAGACAGAGACAGACAGACAGACAGAGAGATTTGGCAGTAAAGTAAGGGCTAGCCCTTTATTGCGGTTGTAAAATTTCTGTTTGGGCCAGTGCTCAGCCCTTTGGGCCTCCTTTAATGAGTAACACTAAGCAAAGACTGTGAAAGATTTTATTTTTCTGATCAAGTCCCTAGCACTTACGTTCTGTTTCTTTGTGGTAGCTAATCCAACACTTCAAGCTGTCTTGGTTGTTATAGACAGAGACAAGCGATACAAGTCCCCAGTCCTATTCTGGCATAATTTAATACCCCCGTTAAAGCTCAGTGATAAGCAATGTAGAGAAACATAGATAAAGAGCTAAACCCAGCCTGGCAGTTGAAAGGATCTAATTTGAGAAGCTGCTACCAGCATGTATCCAGCAGTGAAGGTACATTATCTTTCTCTAGGGACTCCACAACATTTCTTTTCTTTTCTTTTTAATTTTTTCAGTGCTGGGAATGAAACCCAGAGCCCTGGAGCTGCTAAGCACATGCTCAAACTGAGCTACACCCCTGGCCCCTCTTTGCCACTCTAAGAGAGAACATATATATCCTATCTCCAATTGGCCCAAATACATATAAACATTTGGAAGATGATAATATTACTGCTATGATGATATAATTAAATTTGATAGGCTGGGCATCGTGGTGCATGCCTGTAATTCCAGCACTTGGGAGGCTGAGGCAGGAGGATCGTTGTGAGTTCAAGACCAGCCTGGGCTACAGAGTGAGCTTAAGGCCAGTCTAAACTGCATAGCGAGACCCTGTCTCAAAAAGACAATCAATCAATCAATCAATAAATTTGATAATCCTTCTAGTTAGAGTGAACTTGGCTGTGAGTGTTAATCAAGCAAAATATATCTAGTAAAACCATTATTTGGGGGCTGGGGATTTAGCTCAGTGGCACAGCGCCTGCCTGGCAAGCACAAGGTTGTGAGTTCAATTCCCGGTACCAGAAGAAAAACAAAACAAAACAAAACAAAAACCCCCATTTTAAGATTCAAAAAAGTAAGCTGGGTGTGGTAGTACATGCCTGTAATATCATCACTAGGGAGGCTTAGGCAGGAGAATTGCCAAGAGTTTGAGGCCAGCCTGGCTACATAGTGAGTTCAAGGCCAGTCTAAACTATACAGTGAAACCCTATCTCAAAAACAGTTCAAAACTGGGTGCAATAGTGTATGCCTATAATCCCAGTACTCAAGAGGCTGAGGCAGGAGGATGGCTATGAGTTCAAGGCCAGCCTGGGCCACATAGTAAGTTTAAGGCCAGCCTGAACTACATAGTGAAAACAAACAAACAAACAAAAACACCCCAAAATTTAAAAAATATTATTGAGTATTAAATCATGAATATATAAATAGCATATAGAATTTGCCATGATTAGAACTAAGTAATGTAAGCAAACACTTTTTTTTCCCCTGTGCTGGGGACAGAACACAGGGCTTCACACATATTAGGTAAGCGCTCTGTCAACAGTGTGAGCAAACTGGAGATATTTAAGGTGGAAGCTTATTTTTCCATTTATTGGGAAGAAGAGACTCAGAAAATTCACATTATTTGGAATTCTTTTGAATATTTGTCTTCACAGCCATCTTTATCCTGCCTAACCACTGAAATGGATAAAAATGACCAGCCTGGGCTACAAAGTGAGCTCAAGGCCAGCCTGAACTGCACAGTGAGACACTGCCTCAAGAAGACAAAAAAAATTATAAATTT
>NW_004955454.1:6359200-6366550 GCF_000276665.1 Chinchilla lanigera | reverse complement strand
TTTGATATAATTTATATATTTAATATAGATTGTTTATATACATTTATTTACTTATATCTAAATTTATATATATAAATCGTGAAAATATATAAATGAAATCTGTAGTCTTTTTGTGTATGGCTTCTTCTACTCAGCATAATGCTTTTAAGATTTATCCATATTATTTTCATACCAGTAGCTTTTTTTGTAATTGTGCAATAACATTCCATCACATGGAAATATCACACTTTATTTACCAGGTATTTGATTTGTTTGCAGTTTGGGGCTATCATGAATAAAACTGCTATGAATTTTTTCATACTGTAGCAGAAAAACCAATATCAAACCAAATGGAAGACTTTGAACCAAAGAGTTAGAAGGCAACCTTTAGTATGCTAGTGGGCTGGGGAGCCCAGAGGTTCAAATCACCGGCCCCGAGTCAGGTTTTAGATGAGTTTAAATATGGTTTGCAAGTGGGAAATACAAAGCTGATAACTGGTTATTATGATTGGTTACATGGAATATAAGAATTATGTCATATTTTGTCAGACAGGTTTATACAGGAACATTCTGGGAGGGAGGGCGTCTGAGAATTGTAGGTAGAGTTGAAAGTGTCCTTGACTGGACCAGTTTCCCCCAAATATGACATCCTTGAAGCCCTTGAAGCAAGTTAGAATCAGTTTTTGTTTTGTTGGTGCTGGGGATTGAACCCATGGCCTAGTGCATGCAAGGCAAGAGCGCTACCACTGAGCCACATCCCCAGCTCCACCGCATATTTTGAAAATGCAAGGTAGATACAGTCAGTTTGACCCACACATCGTTAAGAGGGAACATCTGGGCCTAGACAGTAAAGGCTAGCTACATGACAGGGAGCATGAGCATAATCACAGGGTAGGAACTGATTTCTAACTTTTGTTATAATATGCCCACAAGTCTGCTATTCTGTAAGTGTGCCTTAACAATACAAGTCTTTGTGTAGACACATGCTTACACTGCACTTAGATATCTAGCAGTGGAATGGCTAACTAATATAGTTAAACATATGTTCAAATTTATTAGAAAGTCAAGCTATTTTTCAAATTTTCACTGTCATTGTGCTCTCATGGGTGATTTGAAAGAACTACTGTATTTTCAAAAGACCTAACTGGAAAATAAACCATAGCAGGATTTTTCAGGATGCTCAAAAATGCTGGGCGTGGTGGTGCACGCCTGTAATCCCAGCACTTGGGAGGCTGAGGCAGGAGGATCGCTGCAAAAGTGAGATCAGCCTGGGCTACAAAGTGAGCTCAAGGCCAGCCTGAACTGCACAGTGAAACCCTGTCTCAAAAAGGCAAAAAAAAAAAAAAAAAAGAAAAAGAAAAAGAAGCCTGACCTCAAAATAAGCCCCCAGTTAAGATCATCAGCCAGGGGGGCTGGGGATTTAGCTCAGCGGCAAAAGTGCCTGCCTGGCAAGCGTAAGGTCGTGAGTTTGGTTCCCGGTACCAGAGAAAAACCAAAACCAAAAAAAAAAAAAAAAAAAAAAGATCATCAGCCAGATGGAGGCATTTAGTACGGCTATTGCAACACATGACAGACAAATTGAATCATAAAAGTTATATTGATATGTAATTTAATATAAATAAATATTACTGATGTCAATACTTCAAATAAATCATAATATAAATTATCATTACTTGTAAATACCCAAACAGGCACCTTTAGTTTAAAAAAAATTGTTATTATTATCATTGTTGCTGTGTTTTTGAGGCAGGTTTTCACTGTGTAGTTTAGGCTGGCTTTGAACTCATGGCGATCCTCCTACCTGTTTCCTGAGTGCTGGTATCACAGGTGTGCATCACCACGTCCGGCCCAGGTGGGCACCTCTGGATGACAGAAAGCACTATGTAAACAGATGAGCTCAAAATTAATTGTCAGATGATCAATCAGAGTATAGACAATGTACAAATAATATATGCATTTGGTAATGAACAGTCATGGTTGTGTCTAATCTTCATATGAATCTTCATAATTAAATACATGGTGTGTTATAATGGATACTATAATGTACTCTAATACTTTAATGTACTCATTTGAAATAAAGAAATGTCCTCTGAATTTTGGTGCCTGCAATTTTTTGTCACTTTTGTGCGGACCAGCCTTCTTAACTCTTACCATTTTGTTGCCGCTCTGTCTCGTAAGTCTTCAACTAACACTTGGCTGAACGGAAACTTTGTGAAGCCCAGCGTGCAAGATTTTGTGACTGGAGTGAAGAATTCATGGAATAAAATCACTAGCAGTTGTGTTGTCAATATACTATGAGTAGGCTACATGGAGAAGAAATATTCATCTAAGGACAGCCCTCTTGCTGGATATGAGAGATTGGGGCCAGTGATTCTACAGAAAGGGGAGTTGCAAGAAATTCAGGCCAAAATCTGGGATTTGTAGAGTTACAGCAATGCTTCAGAAGATGACATGATTGTATTTGAATAAGTGTGGATTTTTGTACATGAGTAAGTGTAAATTGTTGTAGATGAAAAAGTAAGACATCCCCTGAAAATAAGCCCTATTGGATCTTTTGGAGCAAAAAATAATATAAGACCCAATCTTATTTTCAGGGAAATACAGTAATTGCTCTATATCTTTATCAACACTTAGTATTTTCTTTATAATTTTAGCCAACCTTTTGGAAATGTAGTGATATTTCACTGTGATTTTAAGGTTCACTTCCTTAGTGACCAATGATGTTAATCATCTTTTCATGTACTAATATGCCATTCCTTTCTCTTGTGGTGAAGTACATGTTCAAATTTTCTGCACACTTTTTTATTGTACTGTTATCTTAAAGTTAGATTCAAATATTCTAGATATGGTTTTACAGATCTTTTTCAGACATTTAGTTTGCAATATTTTGTTTTTTCTTTCATTTTTTAGCTGCTTTTCTTTCTCTTCTCCCTCTCTCTCTCTCTTCTTCCCTCTCTCTTTCTCTCTCTCCCTCTCCCTTCCTTTCTTCCTTTCTTTTGTGCCAAGGATCAACCCAAGGGCCTCATGCATACTAGACAAGCACTCTACTACTAAGTTATATCTCCAGCCCTTTTTATTTTGAGACAAGATCTTGCTAAATTTCTCAGCCTTGTATGGAACTTGAAATTCTCTTGCCTCAGCCAAATAGCTGGGATACAAGTATGTATATCACACCCAGCCGCATTGTCTTTTAAAGAACAAAAACATTCTAATTTGCATAAAGTCCATTTTAACAGTTTTTTTATAGTTTGTGATTTGTATTTTAAGTGATTTTTTTTTTTTTTTTTTTTGCTTAGCCCTGGGCTACAGATTTTCCTCTAGAATTTGGTTTTTGTTTGTTTGTTTGTCTTTTTTTTGAGACAGGGTATGCAGTTCAGGCTGACCTTGAGCTCACTGTGTAGCCCAGGCTGGTCTCAAACTCACAAAGATCCTCCAGCCTCAGCCTCCCGAGTGCTGGAATTACAGGTGTGCAACACCTAGCCCAGCCTAGAATTTGTACAGCTTTAGATATTTAGTATTGAAATGTTTTTCTAGATGAATTGAACTCTATGAGATTTTTTAAAGTTTTGTTTTTGTTCTTTTTTTTTGAGTCTTTGTTTATATTAATACCACTACTCATTTTCTTTTTACTAGTGTTTTCACGGTATATCTCGTTTTCATCCATTTCCTTTTCATCTGTGTTTTAAGATTTTTTTTTTTTTTGAGACAGGGTCTCACTATTTAGTTCAGGCTGGCCTTGGCCTCCTGAGCACTGGGATTATAGGCATGCGCCACCATGCCCAGCAACATATTTTAAGATTTAAAGGACTTTAAAAAAATAGACAGCATGTAGTAAGATATGACTTTTTTTTTATCTAACCCATCAATGTCTTCCTTTGTACTGGAGAGTTTAAAAGAATTTGCACCATTTCTTTTTTCTTTTTTTTTTTTTTGGTATCGGGAATTGAACTCAGGACCTTGCGCTTTCTAGGCAGGTACTGTGCCCTGAACTGTATCCCTAGCCAAAACTATTTACTTTTAATATGATTGTAAATGTGGTTTAAATACTCCTTAGTCATGTTTTCTAGTTGTTTCATGTATTTTCTTCTGCCTTCTTTTGCTCTGTTTTTTTTTTTTTTTTTTTTTTTTTTTTTTTTGAGTTCTAGGGATAGGATCAAGGGTCTTGTGCAGTAGGCAAGCACTCTATCACTGAGCCACATCCCCAACTCTGCCTTCTTTTGAATTAAAAAAAAAAAAATTGTTTTCTTGGTTTGGTTCAAGATAGGGTCTCCCTCTGTAGTCCACACTGGCCTTGAACTCACTATATAGCTGAGGCTGGCCTTGAATTTGTGAGATTTTCATGCCTTAGCCTTTCTAGTGCTGGAATTAAAGGCAAGTGCTACCATCTCAGACTTGAATTAAATATTTTTAAGTGATTTCACTTTATCTCTAATATTGGCTTATAATCTGAATGGATGGGAAATAGAAACATGAACCAACATGAGAAAATGAACAAGAGCTAGAGAGAAAGAACACGGTGAGAGAAGGGAAATAATTATATTCTTATGTACCCAGAGGTCAGCGTGGCAAACTTCTACACTTAGTGTATTCACTGTACTGTGTTCTAGTTTTTTTCTGTTATCTCTACTTAATCATTTGATGTTTTAATATAGATGATAAAGGAGTTGATTCCTTATTTGGTAATCAAAATGACAGTAAGAAAAGCACTACTAAGAGCCAGGCGTGGTGGCGCACACCTGTAATCCTAGCACTCAGGAGGCTGAGGCAGGAGGATCATTGTGAGTTCAAGGCCAGCCTGGGCTAACAAAGAGAGTTCAAGACCAGCCTGATCTGCAGAGTGAGACCCTGTCTCAAAAAGACAAAAAAAAAAAAAAAAATTACTAGGGATTATAGCAACATATAGAAAAAAAATCACATTACTTCGAGATTGGTAAACTTTAAAAAGAGAATTAAGCAAATAAGTGTTTATAGTAAAATATCCACAGTACAGAGTATAAGTTTTAAATCTCACATTGTACATAATAGGATTATACTTGAAATTATATGTGTTTTCATAGTAACGCTAACCTGACCCCAGTAAGAAAAGCTGTCGTGTGGGCCAGGGTGCTTTAAATCAACAGTTGACAACTATTTACAATGAAGTTAGGTGTTCCTGCTTGAAATGACTTGTTGACAGGGTATGCGGATTGTTAAAGACTTCTGGCCAATGCAGTGTAACCAAAGTTTCAGGTCTCAGTAAACAGGAATAGGCAATAATAAAATCCTTTCATAACTACTCACACAGAAACATCCTAATTCTTTTTATGGAGGGAAAAAAAGTGAACATTGTGATTTACTGATTTCCTTTTAACTCACCAATGTATAATTAGTTGTTCTATGTTATAAACAAACTTTTTCCTAGTAAAACTGAGTTCTAAGTTCTAAGAAGCAACAGGAGGTACAATAAAAACACACTCTAAAGCCGTTTCTTCCCTTGCTGACGTTAGGTTTATTGTTGGAAAAAAATCCATTAGTTACAGTCACCATAAGATTTACCGTTAGAATGGTAAACGAAAGATTTATTCCCTAAAACAATGGAACATAAGTGTTGTAGTAGTGTACTCTAGTTGCCCCTACTGAATTTGTACTTTTAAAATGTTCGTAACCTGCCAGTTTCACGAAATCTAAATACCGTTGATTTAAAAACAAACGTTCTGGATAAGCCTGAAAGTGTAGCTTTTGGTAAACAAAACAAAAAGAGAAATAGCGTTTTTTGACGTTGTCGGATGAGCTTATACAAATGGTATAGCGAGACTTCTCTAAGCGGCGCTCATCCAGAGAAACCGTACTAACGAATCTTCCGGGCAGCGGTTTCCAAACTACTGCTGCTCTCCGCGCGGTCCGCGCTCCGATGCGGTTGCGTATGCGTAAGCGCTTCCCGCTCTTACCGGTCGAGCTAACTTTTAACTGCCATCTGGTTTCTAAATCCCGCTTCCTACTCTGTCTGGTGCCCCCTGCTGCTCATCACCTGTGCAACCCTGTGCACTGTCGTTGCAAACTGCGACAGGGTCCAGGGAGCACAAGGATGGTTGGAAGGGAAGTATTTCCCGCACTGTCAGTTGTATGGATCCAGATTTTCGGTATCCAGAGCCTTGGTATAAATTATACACGTACATGCACGCAGCTCCAGAGAGAGAGGGTGTGTTTTTTGTTTTTGTTTTTTTCTAAGCTACTAAACCAGAGAAAGCTGGAAATTAAGTTTCAGCCAACTACAAAGGCGAAAGTCAACTCAGCCCTCTCAAGTTTATGGTCAAAGACGCGAACATGTATCTTCTATCTGTCCTCGAATCCCCCTCCTCCACCCCCGTTCGTTCTTTTCGTCGGGCAAAGCAAGACAATCCTTGATTTCAGTAGGGGAGCCCATCTTTGCATTCAGAATTTCTGTCTTGAGTCTAGCGCTGAGAATGTGGCCTTAATTGGTGCGCGCGCGCGCGTGCATGGGGGACGGGGAGATAATGCTGTCTTAATGCTCCTACCCTAACCCATCTAATCAATATTAACCTCATGCGCTATCTCCATAAAGTTTCCTAGTAGTGGATGGCTCTTCCGACTCTCAGCTCTCTCCTCTTGCTTTGCCCTCCCCTCCTCCCTCACATCCCACTCGCTCAACACCACTGCGGCTCTCCATTAAAGACCAATAAGAGATCATTTTTCATTGCAAAGCAACCCTCTTAGCAGAGCATGACGGGAGTCTCTCCTCTTTCTCCCACTCTTCTTTTCCCTTCTTTGCTTCATTCCCTTTTTCCACAATTAGTCCCTAAGTAATGATTTTCCTAGCGAGCACTGACTTCGGGATGGGCTTGAGGGACCCACGATGACGCTCCCCTCAGGTTTCCAGAAGGGGTGGTTTCCAAAGAAAACCACAGTTCCCAGGAGGCATCAGATAAAGCAGCCGCAGAGCATCACGGGAGCCCTAGGCCCTTGTCTCCTCAGCCCCTTTCACCCCTCGCTCTGACGAACTACGAGTCCCAGCGTGCCTTGAGTCTAACGCGCCTGCGCAGTAGCTCAGCGCGCGGCGGGGGTGGAGCCGCCCGGGGCGCAGGGGGCGGGGTCCGAGCGGGCTGTGTGGAGGCTTCAGAGTCCGGCGCCATTTAGCGCGGAGAGTTTCTCAGGCGGGCGCGGCTCTTCTTCGTCGGCCGCTCGCACCCCCATCTTCGGTGACAGAAGGCGCCTGTTCGGGTGACTGCTCGTTCCTCCTCGCAGCCCGCCCTCGAGTGCTCTGGGTCTCTTCCCTGCCCTCAGAGGCCGCCGAGCCGGGGCCCGCGGAGAGCGGCCCTCCCCTCCCCACCGTCCGTCCCTCCCTCAGCCCCGGCGCCGGCCCCGAGGGACGAG
>NW_004955454.1:6330756-6358690 GCF_000276665.1 Chinchilla lanigera | reverse complement strand
GCCCTCCCCGCCCGGATCGCGCGCTCGCCCGCCGCCTGCCCCGCCGACCCACCATGTCCGGCGGCGCCGCCGAGAAGCAGAGCAGCACGCCGGGCTCCCTGTTCCTGTCGCCGCCGGCGCCGGGCTCCAAGAATGGCTCCAGCTCCGACTCCTCCGTGGGAGGGAAGCTGGGGGCCGCGGCGTCCGACGCCGTCCCCGGCCGGACCGAGGAGTACCGGCGCCGCCGCCACACCATGGACAAGGACAGCCGCGGGGCGGCCGCCGCCACCACCACCACGGAGCACCGCTTCTTCCGCCGGAGCGTCATCTGCGACTCCAACGCCACCGCGCTGGAGCTGCCGGGCCTCCCGCCGCAGGCCCCGCAGCCCGGCCCGGCGGGGAGCAAAGAGGAGCCTCCGCCGGCCAGGACCGGCAGCGGCAGCGGCGGCGGCGGCGCCAAGGAGCCGCAGGAGGAGCGCGGCCAGCAGCAGGATGACATCGAGGAGCTGGAGACCAAGGCCGTGGGGATGTCCAACGACGGCCGCTTCCTCAAGTTCGACATCGAAATCGGCAGAGGCTCCTTTAAGACGGTCTACAAAGGGCTGGACACCGAAACCACGGTGGAAGTCGCCTGGTGTGAGCTGCAGGTAAAAAAGCCCCACCTACTTTTGTGATCGATAGGATCCCGAATTTGGCCGGAGTTTGTTTGGCACGGTTAGGTCCGTTTATCGAGTTCGCCCTTTACGCGCAAGTCTCCCGCTGTTTGAGTGGGAGGGGTGGCCAGCTTCGGGGAGAGGATGAAATGAGAGTGTGGAGCAGGTACGTAGGTGATTGGGAAAAGTAAAAATGATTGATACCCAGAGGGGTTTGCTACTAGGCAGGGGGTGAAAGTCATCTTAGTACAAACATATGGTCTCTTGTGACTGATTCAGTGTCTGGCAGGGCTCGGTGGGGAAGTTTGTGAGTTAGCAAAGTACAGAGTCTTCTTGCCCAGTGCACTTCAGTCTCATCAGCGCCTCTGCGGTGAGGAGCTCCCTTTGTGTTAGAAGCCCGTTTCCATCCGTGAAGTCAGGCTGTTCTTTTAAAATAAGAGCAATTCTGGATACATCTGTTCGATGGCTGCACGGACGCCTAGTAGAAAATAAATATAAAAAAGTCTGTCTCTGCCTCTTAGATAAATGCCCGGGGACTAGTGAGGTACAGAACATTTTTGCTGTTGTTCTGCTTAATGATGCTTAAAACCCATATGGTAGCTAGCAGTGACCAGACTTTCTTTATTAAAATAAACGTCTTCAGTCCATTCACTCTACGGTGAATAGTAGAAGAGCCCATGCAAAATTATTTAAATGCTTTGAGAATTATGTTATCATCATTTTAATCTTGTTCTAAGAGTTCTTTTGTTTTCACGGTACTGAGGATTGCATCTTTACGCTGAGCTACAACCCAAACCATTTTTAAAGTTTTGAGGTAAGATTTGGTTAAATGGCAGGCTGGCTTCAAACTTTTGATCCTCCTTCCTCAGCCTCCTGAGTAGCTGTGATTACAGGTGTACACCACCATGCCTGGCGTGTGAAAGATTTTTAGACTTTACCGAGAGTCCAAAGAAGTCACAGTGCCTTGTCTTTTAGATCGATTAGGGAGCTTTTCATGTTATAAATAATGGCATGTCATTCTGATGGATAAATATAGTTTACATTTAAACAGCTAAGTTTGGGTTACTTGTTGCTGGACCTACTTTTTAGCAACCTGCTTGACTGCTGCCTTACCAGGAAGTTAGCATTTGTTGCTAGAAGCAGAATTTCACTGAAGGAAAAGTATCAGCTACATCATACATGGAGAATGCAGTTATCAATACTCTTTTCGATAAGAAAATAGACAAAGCTAAATAGGATAGGCAAGTGAATGATCTTGAAACTTAACTTTATCTATGAACCAATTTATGGGACCCAATCCTTTGAATGGGAGCTTACAATGATCAGGGCATATCAGATGTGAAAGGAAGTTAACACAGCACGTACAAGTAAACTTAAATGCTCACAAGTTCTTTGGAACATAATTTCTTGAGTTCTGTACTTCATATGGAACTCTTAAGGCAACAGGAAGTATAAACTACTCATTTTATAGTGGTTTAGAGTTTATAGTGGTTTAGAGTTGGAAAGATGACAGATCTTTTAAAAAAAAGTTACCAAACTATAACTACTTCCATTGGTCAGTTATACGTAAAAAGTCATACTCAGACCAAAGTATCTTTCGGTGTACAGGTGAAATTTTACCCGGCAAACATTTTTCTTTTGGCACCAAATTTGCCTGTTAATTATTTTGTTAAAGTTTCATATTTGAATAGATAATTTTTAATGATTTTTTTTTCTTATTTTTTAACACTAGACCCAACTAAGTATTGAGCATTTTGTGGATTAATTTTGTTTCAGTTATTTCACTTTTAATCCTTCTCAGAATGTGATTTGTGTGTTTTGCTTTTATTGCCTGGAATTTTCTGATACGTTATTATGAAACCAATAGTATAGTGCAGAAAGCTTAAATTTGTCACGATAAAAACTTTGTCTAAGCTTCTCAGTTTTTCTTAGGCATGGGCATGATCAAAGTAAGGAAAACCTTACATCACATTATTTTTAAGCCAGCTCAAGATTTGGCTGCAGAACCAAATGAATCCTAGGTCACTCACTGAGTGATACTCTTACTTAGAAACTTGCATGTCATCTGTCCACCCATCCTTCTGCAATTTTTCATTTTGTTTTATTTATTTATTTATTCGTCTTTTTTTTTTTTTTTTGAGACAAGATCTCACTGTGTAGTTCAGGCTGTCTTTGCGCTCACTTTGTAGCCCAAGCAGGTCTTGAACTCAGAGGATTCTCCTGCTTCAGCCTCCCAGGTGCCTGGATTACAAACTGCAGGGATTATAAGGGTGCGCCACTACGCCTAGCTTCATTTTGGTTTTAAAAAGAGTGATTATTCTACCCCAGGGATTGGGTAGTATTTTGGGGAGTTTTTGTTTGTTTTTGGTTTTCTTGTCTTTTGAGACCCGGTTTCACTACGCAGTTCAGGTTGGCCTTCAACTCACTTTGTAGCCCTGGCTGGCCTTAAACTCCAAGCAATCCTTCTGCCTTAACCTTCCCTAGAGCTGGTATAGGCATGCACCACCACACCTGGCCTATATTTTTGGTCTTTAACCAGGATGCTTGGAGTACATGCCTTCTAACGTGTCAGTAGGTCAATGTTTGGACTTTTGTCTTCGGATATAAATTAAAGGACAAGCCAAAAAATTACTAAAGCATTGAGGAAAAAGGAAAACCTTTTCACTAAATGTATATTTTGTTTTGTTTTGTTTTCTTTCCTTTTTAAGACATATCTAGGCTGTCCTGACTACTTGTTTGATAAATGAGGAACCTGAAATTACAGAACATGTAAGAAACTTGTTTAGATTGATAAAAGACCAAAAATTAAACTAGTTAGGATCTAATTATAACTTGGAGAATGTATCTCTAATCCAGTAGATGGTTAATTAGTAATTTGAAACGAAGCAGTACTATGTTGGTGTGGAAGTGTCTGCCAGATTTCTGGAGAAATCTGGTCTGTAATGGCACCTTTAAGTCACTAAGGATGGCACATTTCAGGTCTCTATTTTGGGTATTGATTTTATCACCTCAGATGCATTTATAAATAGACTGGGGGATGAGTGAGAGTGGTAGACGTGTCAAACTACTTTCTCCTCCTGCTCTTTGGTTTTTGTGTTTTGTTTTGTTTGGGACAGAGTCCCTCTGTAGTTTGGACTCACTATGTAGTTCAGGCTTCCCTGAAACTCACAGTAATCCTCCTGCCTCAGCCTCCTAAGTGCTGTGCTACCATGCCCCTGGCTCAAATCAAAGTACTGTCTGTAAAGTTTATTTTGATTCACAGTACAGATAGCAATCTGGTAAAGTAATTATCAGTTAATAAAGAATACTAAGTAATACTTTGATACCAGGGTCTTTAGTAATAATTGAGATGCTCAATTAAGATTTCTTTACCTGGATTTAGTAGACAAGTGGTGTGCCTAATACCCAGTTGCTTTGGTCAGAAAATATTACTGCTGGGGTATACCTTTAGAGTTTACAGATCTTGTTTTTTAGGAAACGTAGCATGATTCTCTAAAAAGAATTATACACAGATTTAGTAATGATTTATTTACTTTAAATAATTCTCCAGGGCCAGGGTTATAGCTCAGTGGCACAGTCCCTGCCTGGCAAGCACAAGGTCCTGAGTTCAATTCCTGCTACAAACAAAACAAGACGGAACTTAAATATTTCCTCCCCAGGTTGCCTCTAAAGTGAGAATTTATTAGATGCATTATATATTGATGAGATTGTTTACAGATACATCCAAAAGGGGAGAGCAAATCCAAATTTTTGTTCAAATCTACTCAGTGCTTGCTTTTGTCTCTGGGTTTTACTAAGTTAAGGCTTATTTCTCTTCAAAGAGTGTAGCAGGGCTGCAGATATGGGATGTGGTTCTGTGACTCAGAAGTTTTAATTTCTTTGCTGTAGTTCTTAAAATGATTCATTAAACTGAATCTCCGCATTTGAGCATTAAAGATTTTCCCCCTTTATCTTTTTCATTTGTGCTATGTTCCTTGTTTTTTAGGATAAGAATCTGTATTAACTTTCAGTCTCAGGAACTAGATTTTAGGGAGTAGTCTTTGGAGTTTGTTTTTAAATTCTTAAGAGTCACTAATTAGGAATATAAGCAAAGTACAGAGCATACCTTTACCTTTTAGGTCAGGGTAGCTGCTTTGTAAATTAAGGAAAGAGTGATAGTTTGTTTAAAATAATGTTTGTCCTTTTAGAAAGGACAGAATGCAGTAGGAGACAATATGATTTTGTTTAGGTAAGATTGTATGTAAAGTATATGTAGATTTGTTTTTGTGGGAAAGACCTTTGGTGGGAATTGAAAATTACATTTCGTTTTCTGTTTTTTTTTTTTTTTCTTTTTGTGTGGCAGTACTGGGGATTGAATCCAAGGCCTTCACACTAAGCTATATCCTCTTGCCTCTTTAAATTTTGAGGAAAAAGTCTCCCTAAGTCTCTAAACTGTCTAGGCTATGATTGAATTTGAGATCCCCTTGTTTCAGCCTCCCAAATTATAATTTCTGAAAATGCTAATGTACATGAACTAATTCAATTATTACAATTAGTAGGTCTTTGCTATACCAGTATTTTGAATTATATTAACATATTTTCAGTACCTTGCATTTTATTTGAGGTCTTGCTGTTTGTTTTAACATAGGACAAATGTGGTCACTGGGAATAAGTGAGACTTAGTGTGACCTCAGTTTAGGTTTGAAGAGGCCACTTTTCTGCAGTGTAACATAGTGGATATAGGCTAGGTATATGGCTCAGTGATAGTGTTTGCGTAAGGTGAGCAAATCCATGGATTCAATCCCTAGCTCCCCTACCCCCCAAAACAAATAAAATCAAAACTGTACTGCCTGGATACAAATCCTGTCACTTCTATGTGATTGTGTCTGCTTAAGGCAAGCTCTGTATTACAATTTCCTGTGTGTAAGTAGGTGTAAAGTGTACAGGTTTTGTGCAGTTGTTATGATTGAATGAATTAACATGTTGTGGCCAGCCTGAACCACTGATGGTACATGCATGACTGTCCCATCAGGCAGTTTTATGGGTCTTTTTTACTAATAAAATTGATACAAAACTGCCCAGTGGGACACTATTGCATGTACCACTAGTGATTCAAGCCGCCAGGCAGCAAGACATACAAATTATGGCCTCATCATGAATGTAAACTATGTAAGACAAGACCTGGCATGTAAGTATTATTAACTGTGATGATGCAGCATCTTTTCTTTTTTTCACATCCTGCTTCTATTGACTCTTCCTTTTTTTCTTTTTTTTTGGTACCAGGAATTGAACTCAGGACCTTGCGCTTGGCAGGCAGGCACTTAAGCCCCTGAGCTATATCCCCAGCCCTTATTGACTCTGTATTATTTAAACATTTAAAATTTTTATTAGTACATGTTTTCATAACATAATGATTACACATTGTGGGAAGTTGGTACATGTACATGCACAACACATCTTTAATTCTTTTTACATCCCCTTCCCTTCTCCTTCCCCTGTCCCCATCATCTCTTGGTCCTCTTTCCATTTGCAAAAGGTCTGTTTCTCTGTTTCCTACTATCTGTCTTTCATTTTGCTCTTTATTTATATGTTAGGTTTCTTTTATAAGCGAAACCATTCAATATTTAAGCTTGTGTGTCTGATTTATTTCTTTGTTGTTTTTCTTTTGGTACCAGGAATCAAACTCACTACCTTGCGCTTGCCAGGCAGGAGATGTGCCACTGAGCTAAATCCCCAGCCCCGTCTGATTTATTTTACTTAACATGGTCTCAGGGTACATCCATTTTCCTACAGATGACTCAAATTTATTCTTGTTTATGCCAGAATAGTACTCCATTATATATGAATACCATATTTTCTTTATCCTTTCACCTGTTGATGGACATGTAACTCAGGTTGGCCTTGAACCCTAGAGCAACCTTCTGCCTCAGCCTCCCGGTGCTGACATTACAGGTGTGTACCACCCTGCCCAGCCTGCTGTGTCAGTTTAGGGATATTACCAAATTTAAAACAAAAGCTCCTGTTTTCAGACTGAAAAGAAATTATTAGAAACTCTTAAAAACATGTGGAGGCATATTGATAATTGCTGGTGAGCATTCTAGGGCTCAGGCATAGTTTGACTAATATAATCTTTCACAAATATTCAGTGAGTATGTATTTGGTACGAATACCTTATTCAGTATGTAAGGTCAAGGGAATTCTGCAGGGTACAGAAGTCCTGAAACCATGGATGATTAGAGATGTGTTTTAGATTTTTTTTTTCCTGGAAGCCCTGCAGCTAGTCTAAAAATTGAATGTGTTGTGGAACAAACCAGTGGCTGATGGTGGCAGAGTCTACGTAGGCCGATGCTTCGTGGTCTTCTGGGAAAAACCTGTTGACTGGTTGGCTCTACTCTGCAGTATGGCTGTGTAGTACATTGTGTTTTTGAATATTTTTGTGGTGTTGTGATATGTTCTCAACCATCAGTGGAGACTACCTTTATTAAATTCAGATATTGTCTTTGCTGAAAATCTTAGCTGACATTTTTATGGTATCAGAAGGTGCCAATGAATCATGTGGTTATAAGGTGATAATCTACAGAATTCTAGATTCCAGTTGTGTGGACCTATTCAGTATGAACTAATAAGAGGATGCATCTTCTTTTAAGATTTGGCCTCTGAGTGACTTTGTATTTCTGTGAGACAGCCCAAATAGCCACTGGTTTTCTGATGACTAAGAAGCATGCATTCTTCTGACCTAATTATCATCTCCTGTTCAAGTGAATTTATTACTGCATTTGAAACCATGTACTTAACCAGTGAACCACTTGCTATTAAAAAAGAATACTTTGTTCATTTAATGTTTTTTTAAACATCGGTTGTTCTTCATATGAGTAAAGCTTACTTCCTAAGCAGTACTAGTGCTTAGCTAAATGTTACATGATACAGTTTTTTTCCTTATCATCCTGTGATGGATATAGTAATACCACCCCCAAAAAACCCCACCAAAAAAAAAAAAAAAAAACTTCTATATGAAATACTTTCAAAGTAGGTAGAAATCTGGAAGGCATAGATATAGGCAGAGATTTCATGAACAAAACCCAAATTGCGTGGGAAATACTCCAGAGAATCAACAGCTAGGATCTCATCTTATTAAAAAGTTTTGTACATCAAAAGAAATCGCCAACAAAATGAAAAGACAACCCACAAGAGTGGGTAAAAATTTTAGCCAACCGTCCCTCAGACAAAGGACTTACGTCTAGAACATACAAAGAATTGAAAAAAATCAGACTCCCCAGACTTAAAGATCCAATCCAAAAATAGGCATCTGAGATGAATATACACTTCTCAGCTGAAGAAATGCAAGTAGTTCAGTGTCATTGGTTATTTGAGAGACGGAAGTTAAAATAACTCTGAGAGCCCATCTCACCCCAGAGAACGGCTGTCATCAAGAAATCAGTAACAAATGCTGGAGGGGCTATGGAGAAAAAGAAACCCTTCTCCACTGTTGGTGGGAGTGTAGACGGTACAGTCACTGTGGAAATCAGTGTGGAGATTCCTCAGTAAACTCAGATTAAAGGTCCCATTTGACCCAGCTATTCCCCTCCTGGGTATTTTCCCAGAAGAATTAAAAACATCATACCACAGGGATATATGTGCACCCATGTGTTTAGCAGCACAATTTGTAATATTTAAATCTTGGAAACAACCCAGATGCCCATCAACCGAGGAATGAATAAAAAAGTTGTGATATTTTTATACAATGGAGTACTACTCAGCTACAAAGAAGGGTAAACTTGAAGCTTTTATGGGTAAATGGATGCAACTTGAGACCATATTCATAAGTGAAATAAATCAGTCTTGTGTGTGTTGTCTCCCTAGTCTAAGAATCTAAAAGAGTGAATAAGAATGAAAATGTACAGTAGATATTGGAAAATGGGAAGAAACTGTTCAAAAGGGAAGAAACTAGGATTGGGGAAAGGAGAAAAAAAGGAAGGGAAAAGTAAATATATACATACGCGCACACACATACACACACACACACACACACACACAATAGCTAAGCTGACTGTAGTACTAATTTCTATTAGTTCATTGAAAAGAAAGTTTTGTGCTTACATCGTTTAGTCAATTTTTCATGCCTGTATCTTGTAATCTGAGCAACTACTGTGAAGATAACAATAAGCAATGTACTAACCATTGTTACTCTCATACTGACTTGTTTAGAAGTTTTGTATCGTTTTTATTGTTTTTGTCTTTAAAATAAAAAAGTAACTTGAAATACTTTCAAACATAAAAGTTGGTAGTAATTCTTCCAGATTTTCCAGAGTTGCCTTCTATGTCCTTGTTACTAACCTGTCTGTAGTTTTTTGATGACATCTTTACTCTCTGCATAGGATGCTCTATCTAGGTTTACTTTATTGTCACCACAACTCTGCCCTAGCCATTTCTTATGAAGCCCTAGTGTCTTTTTTTATACTTCGAAAACCGTATCTAGGTAGTGCCAGGTATATTTGTGGTTGTAGTGGGGGAGCATTTGCTATTTTGAGGTTATTCTCAGTGAAGAATTAGTTGTCTTATTCTTTGAGCTGCTGTAACAGAATATTATAGATTAAGTAATTATAGAACAGACAGTTTATTTCCGTACAGCTCTGGAGACTAGGAAGTTCGAGATCAGGATGCAGATGAAGTGAGGATTTTCTTGCTGTGTCTTCATATGATGGAAGCAAGAGACAAAGCAATATTAATTCATTTGTGAGGGTGGAACTCTACTTCCCACTCCACACTGGAGGTCAGATTTATAGCACATGAATTTTGGGGGACATATTTAGACCATAGCAGTTAGAAAATAAAAGTATTCATGTATATTTGTGCCTCTGTGTCTTACGTGTTTGTCTCTATATGTATTGAAAGCCATGAGTTCACACTGATTTCTGCAGTTCTGTTTCAATGTAAAGTTCATTCAGGTTTTCCCCTTTTCCATATTTATATCTTCAAGAGTAAGAAACCTGGTTCCTACCATTCTAAGTATATATACTAGTATGTATAATACCCCTGTGTGTAGCCAGTATTTTAATTCCTCTGGGCTGATGGCTACTCAGGCACCCTTCTCAGGCAGTTCCTACTACAGCAGGATTGTATACCTCTTTCTCAAATATCCTGTCTAACAGCAGTGGTTTTAAAATCAATTTTTGTCTGTCCTTTTACTTTTTTTTTTTTTTCTTGGAGACAGGGTCTCTCAGTTTGTAATGTAGGCAGACCTTGAACTCAACTTTGTAGCCCAAGGGGGCCTCATACTCTTGGAGATCCTTCTTCCTCAGCCTGTGAGTACTGAGATTACAGGTCTATGCTACCATACCCAGCCCCTTTTACGTTATTTTTGTTGCTGCCTTTGGGAATATGATATAGCTTTTTAATCTTAGAAGAAAACATAATATATAAACTGCCCTGAATTCATTAGTTTGTAGTTGCAGGAAAAGATTGCAATAGTGGAGGAAAGTGTTTCCTTACCCTCACCCAAAATCATTCTGTATAAACATAGATAACTGCTATGAGTCTATCACATTTCAGTATTTTTCTGTTTTGAAATTTTTTTTGCTTTCTCCATTGTGTATGTCATGCTATATTTTTGCTTAGTGCCAGCTTTAGAAGAAATTTCCATAGTAGGACCATATTATTCTGGGGTTGCCTTTGGTTAGTTTGTGAGTTTACAGCGTATAGTATAGTATTTAGAGCTGTGTAGTTCCTTCTGATCTCTACTAGCCACATGCGGTTATCAAGGGCTTCAAATGTGGCAAAAATTGACTAAGAAACTGAACTTTAATAAATTAACATTAAAAAACTGACACTTGATTTAATTATTATAAAACTTTTAAGCTTGGAGTGAGTGAGTGGCTTTTGTGAATCTACTTTATCAACTGTAAGTTATATGAAATACATTAGTCAAAATTTTTTTCTTTTTCCCCTCACTACTGAGATTTGAACCCAGGACCTTCACAGTGAGCTACATCTTCAGCCCAGTGTTTTTGTTTTGTTTTGAGACAAGGATTGGCCGTGTAGTTCAGGCTGGCCTGGAATTTGCAGCGATCCTCTTGCCTCTCCTCCCAAGTGTTGCATTTACAGCTGTGTGCCACCATGCCCAGTATCCCCAGCCCTTTTTAAGTTTTTTAATTTTGAGACAGTTTCCCCAGGTTGCTAAATTGCCTAAGCTGGGTTTAAACTTGCCATTCTCCAGCCTCCTGCCAGAGTGCTGGGATTATAGGCGTGTACCTAGTTTAGGTAAAATATTCTGATGAAACAGAATATCCAAATGGTGCTGTAAGTAAAATACACACTGGATTTTGAAAATTTTAGGCAAAAGTTAAAACATTTCAATTTTTAATAAATGGATTACATATTGAAACGATAATGTTTGGAAATAATGGTTAAATAAATATTAATTTCATCAATTTTATTTTACATTTTTAAGATGGGTACTAAAATATTTAAAATTGCACATAGCTCTATATTGTTTCTGTTGACCATTGCTGATTTAAGACTGTTATGTTAAAATGTTGTAGAAGAGTTGATGCCACAGTAAGTTTACTGCTTCCTTTTAAAAATACCTTAGTACCTTCCTTTTTGTGGTTTCTTTCAGTAGCATGCTTTACAAACCATAATTCTTTTGCTGTTGCCAAATACAGAAATTTGGGGTTTTAAAGTATTGTCTTTTTGGTTTGTGGTGCTTTTACAACCTGATTGTTATGAAAATTGGAGTCCCGCCAGTTAAAATTTTGTCATTTACCAGGATATCTGTCAGAAGTGGTGTTTCTTAGGGTCTTTTCCTTGAGTATGGTAGTTACCAAAACATATTTAGAAGTCAGTGTTTAATATGAAATATTTTATCTATTTCAGATAAACTGTTAGGGCTTTTTTTTTTTTTTTTTTTTTTTTGAGACAGGGTCTTACTATGCAGTTCAGGCTGGCCTTGAGCTCACTTTGTAGCCCAGGCTGGTCTCGCAGTGATCCTCCTGCCTCAGCCTTCTAAGTGCTGGGTTGCAGGCATGTACCACCATACCCGGCCTAGTGCATGTTTTGACATATATTGAATGTGTAAACTTGGTGCTATAAATTCTTTAACTTTTGGCCATTGTGGCCTCTTAAGCTTGTTAGGTAATTTAGTGCTCATATTCATAACCTATTTTTGGCAACACTGGGGATTGAACCCATGCTAAGCAAGCAGTTTACCACTGAACTATATTCCTTGCATTTTATGTATAAATTTTGTTTTGAGATAGGGTCTTGTTGAGTTATCCAGGCTGACATTGAACTTGCGGTCCTCATGTTTCAGCCTCCCAAGTAGCTGGGCTTACAAGCATGTCCCACCATGCCCAGCTAGTCCTATTCATACCTTAATGGTATTAAGAAATAAGTTAAATTGCCTTTTGTTATTTTTGCTTATGAAAGAGAAACTATTTATATTTCAACTATTTGTACTTTTTCAAAATAAATTTAGTTGTGTTGCTACAGGAAATAAAAGGGAAAAGATAGTGAAAATATAGTTAAGTGCTTAATTTTAATAAAGTTATAAGATACTAATTTGAAGCAGAGCATGGTGGTACACTCCTATAATTGCAGCACTCAGGTAGCTGAGGCAGGAGGATTGCTGTAAGTCTGAGACCAACCTGGGATACACAGTGAGTTCAAAGTCAGCCCAAACTGCATAGTGAGACCCTGTCTCAAAAAATAAAAAATACGTATCTGAGATGCCAAGACAAAACTTTTCTCATTTTTTTACATTAGATTTTATTGGTACATTTTAGATACACATAACAATCACATTCATCATAGATAATTTGTACCTGTACATATTATAACTTTTTTTTTCTTCCAAACTAGATCGGTGATGGCAAACGTTTCAAAGCTTTCAATGATAATAAACAGCCCCATGCTGTATGGATGCTATAGCTTCACCATTAATGCTCTAGGTGGTGATTTAATGACTGTAGTAGCCCATTTCCCTTTTATGTAAGAGCCTTTAAGAGACTTTGCTAATAGCTACATGTTAATTTGATTTTTTCTAAATTATCTGAGTTGTCAACTCTTACATCTACTTTAGCTTTTTGTAGCCATTCTTAAATCTTACACAAAAAAGGTTGTGGGATTTTTGTTTTGTTTTGCTTTTCCTTCATTTTTTGAAATAAGGTCTTGCTTTTTTTCAGGCTGACCTTGAACTCACTATGTAGCCCATGCTAGCCTTGAACTAACTCATGGTGATCTTCCTACCTCAACCTCCCAAGTGCTGAGATTACAAGCATGTGCCACCATACCTGGCTCAAAATTTTTTAAAAATAATTGTGGAAGTACTATTTCTTATTATAAAAATTAGGAAATTAAAGAGCAAAAAAAAAAATCACTTGCTCTCTGTACCTTCAGAGATAGATAAACTGTTACCATTTGTCTCATGTACTATTCTGTGCGTTTGATTTTTGTCTTTATAGTTGTGATCATGCTACTCCATGGTATGGTACAGCGTGCCTGTTGTACCACATATTAAAAGCATCTTCTCATTTCAAATTTTGTTTTTTAGATAAATAACAATATTTGCACACTATTTATAAAGTAAATAGTGCGCTTACATTGTTGTGATGCCCTATGCAATATAGTGTTAAAATTTGCTTATTTTATTTCCTAGAAAACCATTTCCCATGCTTAAAAACTTAAAATTTTAGGCTAAAAATTTAGTGGTTTTTGTATATTCCCATGATTGTTTTTGATATTTTGTGCTACTGTGCCCATGCAGCTATGTAACTTAAGTTTTGATCACGAGGTTAAGATATAACACTTGAATGTTTACTCGAGTATGTATTATTTTTTAATTCTCAGTAGGAAAATTAGAGTGTGTGGCTTACAAATGAGTTAAAACTAAACTTAGGAAATTGATCATTGATGGATTTGATCACTAAGAAAAAAGTTTGAGGTCATGGTTAATATATTGTAAAGCTAATTTTTTTCCACTTTCAGCCTTTGTTTAGAGATTTGCAAGAAAGTACATTGCTTCTCAGACAATTCGAGGCAGTATAAGAATATTATAAATTAGTTTGATTTTAGAATGGTATTAGTGTGTGGTTCAGAGGTTTGCAAAAAGCCAAGTGTTAAAGGCTTTAATAACATTGAAAGTACATTGAAAATTCTTTGAGGAAGTTTAGTTTTGTATATTGACTAAGCTACCAGGGAGAAAAGCTTAGTGTACTTTTTCCACTTCCTGCCCACTCAAGATAACCTTAGTCTACTTCCTTTATTTAATTTTTTTAGTGAAGTCTACTCTAAGCATACCAAAGATTTTGAAAATATAGGAAATTTATAATGCATTTAAAGGAAACTACTTCCTAATCAGTCTTCCATTAGAAGTAATATATATTCAGAACTATTTTAGAAAACAGGAAAAAGTAAAAACCCAAATAACCCTACTAAAGTTCCATCACTGAAGGACAGAGCTGATATATATCACCTTGGAATGTGATACATACATATATGTATGTATTTCCCTCATGGTAGGTTTTTATATTTAGTCACCCCCACTCCCTCCACCCTGCAGCACATAGGATTGAACCCAGGGCCTTCACACTGAGCTACATCCCCAGCTTTTTTCTCAGACAAGGTCTTGCCAAGTCCCTAGTTCGCCAGGCTGGGCTTGAATTTATATTCTTCCTGCCTCATGCTCTAGGACTGCTGAGATTACATGTGTGCCATTGTATCTGGCCAATATGAATATTTTTTAACTGCTGCATAATAGTTTCCTGTATGGATATATGATAATTTACCTCATTTCTCCCCTAATAATAGATGTTATTTTAATATGCAGAGTCCACCAAAAAAAATCTATACACACTTAAGTAAAAGAAAAACTTGTAGAAAATTTTATTACTAAACTTATGGAGATCATGGGATTAGTACAAGTTACCTAGACCTCTATAATTATAAGAGGTGCTCAGAGTAGTGGCCGTTAGCTTCCAGACATTTATTAGGTAAATTGCTACTTGAGTAACTTTGGTCATTGAGATTGCTGCACATGCATTTTAAGTTTCCCTAAGTGCTATCTGTGTAGTGGGTTTTCTTCAATACACAACATCCTATGGGGTCCTCCGTATGAGGGTAACACCCATCTGTTGAAAAAACATCATTTTTCTTTGCCTGAAGTACACATACTTTTTTTTGGCAGACTCTGTATATGTATGGTAAAACCCATGCCTACTATATATTTTCATTCATATATATATTCATATATACAGTGGGCATGGGTCACAAATATGTTATATTACTGATTTAAAATTTAATTTGTGTAATGTCACCGATAATTTACTTGGTCATTATTTTCTTGCACAACTCCTTCCCCTCTCTGTCCTTTTAGAGCTCCACACAGTTCAGAAAGTTATAAGGAAAGAGCTTTCCATTCTTTGGCATAAATATATCTGCTTAGGAGGCCAAATTACAGAATATCTTGAGTAACAGGATCTTGTGCAGTATTTTCAAGAGGAAAATTCTTACCATTATTGCCTCAGCATCATCCTTCCCTGCCCTTGACCTTCTAGGGACAATATGGGTATTGATCATGATCTGGATGGATCTTCTCATTCCCCCCAGTCCCCATTCTACTCTCAAATTCCGTTCCTTCCATGTCCATTCTCTGTTGCAGATGAATGTCTTTCTTTGGGCCTGAACTTTCTGAAACAGAAACCAGCTGAGGGGACTGTCTGCTAACTGCTTGTTCTAAAGTAATCTAAAAATTCTAAGGCTAGGGCCCACAGTTTTTGGAATTGGAGAAAGGAATTTACCTATTGCTTTGTGAACAAAAAAATAAATCAAGCTGGGTGTGGTAGTCCATGTCTCTAATTGCAGCTACTCCAGAGGCTGAGGCAGGGTACAGTGAGACCCCATCTCAAAAGAAAAAAGGGCATGCACCACACCTGGTTTTTTCTTTCTTGAAAATATTTTTTATGGTTGAGTATTTATTTTATTTATTTTATTTTTGGGGGGTTTTCTCCGGTACCGGGAACCAAACTCACGACCTTGCGCTTGCCAGGCAGGCGCTTTTGCCGCTGAGCTAAATCCCCAGCCCCTGGTTGAGTATTTAATATCAACAGTATAGCACTGTATATATTCAAATTATGTAGTCATTTTAGTTCTGGTTTTACTTAACTTAGTTTTGTATTACTTTTAAGTGTAGTAAGTATAATTTTCCCTCTAAAGTTGGTAAGTGAATTTCAAATTCTGGTAATTTTTTTTTTAAAAATTAATCTATCTTTGTGGATACATTTGTTACAGTTTTTTTTTTTTTTTTTTTTACTTTTTGAGACATTTTCCTACTCACTGTGTAGCCCAGGGTAGCCTGTAACTCATTGAGATCCTCCTACCTCAGCCTTCCAAGTGCTGGGATTATAGGCATGTGCCACCATGCCTGGCTTTCGTTATACTATTAAAATACAAATTTTATCTTTATATACACAGATATATACTTCTAAATGTTTACCACCTATTTACTGTTTAAAATTTTACTTCTGCAATTACTTACATTAGTGGTTATTCCTTCATTTCTATGTTCTGTCCTAGTATTTAGAGATTAAATTGTTAAAGTCAGACATGATGGTACATACCTGCATTTATTTTCAGCTATGTGGGAGGCTGAAGCTGGAGAATTGCAAGTGTAACGTGGGCAATTGAGCCAGACCGTCTCATAATAAAACATAAAGAATGCTGGGGAGATAACTCAGTAGTAGAGTGCTAGTATGAGTGAGGCCATGAACTCAATCCCTGTTACGGGTTAGGGGGCTGTAGGGGGACCATAATATGGTGAGGTAACTGGCACATCAAATAATACTGTTTTTGTAACAAAAAAGTTCTTAAAGTTACATGTCTTTAAATTTCTGCCTTCTTATTAATTGTATTTTTTTATGATTAGTTGTATTTTCAGTAGTTCCCTTTCTAGGGCCTAATGTAAAATTTGATTAAAAGTTCATTGAAATACATATGTTTAAAGTAGTTACATTCTTGAAATGGTGAGACTAGCATAAAGATTTGATACTGTTTATGAATCAGATACTGTGCTTATATAAATTCTTAATACCTGTGATATATTCCATTTTATAGATGAAGAGACTAAGATAAAATAATTTGCAAAGATAACAACCAACAAATGATAGACATGAAAGTTAAGCTTGTATCATTTTTGTTTTTCCTTTTCATTCTTACTGAAAAAGCTGAGCGTGCTTCTCTTAACCTTTGTGGTATGCATTAGAACTATTAGTTCAACTTGTTTTTGACTCAGAGACAAACTTGGTAATTTTTCAGTGTTCATTCTGGTGTTTCATACTGTAATTGTTGACTGAATATTTAGAGATTTATTCATTCTTCCAGAAATGTTTGACTAGTCATCATAAAGCTCAATGTCTAATTCTCAATATTAAGCAGTTTTTTAAAATTTGGCATTTTGTTGATCATTAACAGAATTGTTTAAAGGTGAACAGTTGATGTCCTTTATTGGAATAATTGGAGAAATTGGTCAGTTCTTTGCAACTAAATTTTGAGTCTTATGAATATTAGGGAAGTGGATATAGTAATATGTCTTTGTATAAAGCTATGGTAATCTATCCTATTTGCAGCTTTTTTTTTCCTTTATGGAGTATCATCTTTGTCTAATTGAATTTTAATGTCTTTTTTTTTAAAGCGTAATAGAGATAGAACCATTTGGACTGAGCTACATCCCCAGCCTTTTTCCATTTTTTATTTTGAGACAGGGTCTTACTAATTTGCTAAACTGTTCAGGATGGACACAAACTTGTGATCGTCCAGCCTCAGCCTCTCAGTGGAATTACAGGCATGTACTACTGTATCTATCTTAACTTCAGTCTTTATGTGTTTCTGAAGATGTATTATATTAGGACATGAGGATGAAGGTGTTTGGCGGGGGAGGGGGGGTTGTTTGATTTAGACGGGGCCTCACTGTGTAGTTCAGGCTGGCTTTGAGCTCATTAGGTAGCCCAGGATGGCATGGAACTCTTATCTGGCAATCCTTTTAGCTAAGCCTTGAGTGCTGGGATTACAGGTGTGTACCACCACATAAGGAATGAAGTATTTTGCATATACTTCAAGGCTTTACTGTCTCCCTCTCTCCCTTCATAGCAAAGGCAGTACTAAATCTTCAAGTTCTAACAGGTTTTCTGTGGACTTTCTAGTTCTTGCAAAGAACGTAAGTTCTCCCTGCCTGTGAACATCACTATGGCTAAAACTGGGTAATCAGATCTGATAACTTGTTACACCAGCTTGGACTGAGTTTAATTGTGACTCATCTCCTGTTTTGGGGTTGTAATTCTCTTCTTCCCACCAAGGGCAGTATTTTTTTAACGTGTGTAATCTTTATTTGTTTAACATGGACAGTTTCCTCATCACAGATAATAGATGCATTACATTGTAGGTTTTTGTTTGTTTGTTTTGGTGTTTTTGTTTGTTTTTTTGGTGTTTTTTATTTTTTATTTTTTTCTTTTTAAAACGGTTGCTTGGGGCTGGGGATTTAGCTCAGCGGCAAAAGCGCCTGCCTGGCAAGCGCAAGGTCTTGAGTTCGGTTCCCAGTACCGGAGAAAAACCAAAAAAAAATAAAAATAAAAATAAAACGGTTGCTTTGCACTTCAGGCTGGCCTTGAGCTCACTTTGTAACCCAGGCTGGTCTTGAACTTGGAACTGCCTCAGCCTCCCAAATACTGGGATTACAGGTATATGCCACCATGCCCAGCCTTACATTCTGTTTTTAATAACTATTTAAGTTTCTGTAGAATCAAGGTATTAACAGTTTTTCACTATCGTTATATGTCTTGTATATATATTTTTATATATCTGAAAAGGTAACCCTGTGGGCTGGATTGGTTAAATTTAAATTGCTGCCAACTTTCTACCTGAGCAGCATAATGGGTCATACTGAAAAGGAGAAAGACTCTATGACTGTAAAATTTTACTGTTTCAAATGAGACCACTTAAGATATTTGTGTTGTTTTAATAGTGAGGTAGGTACATAGATCACAAAAATATAATCTGATTTAATTAGATTTTGTACTATTTTGCTTCTAAATTTGAACAAAACACAGAAATTTAAGAAATTTCAGTTACATTATGGCCACAGGTACTCATTTCCAAACAACGCATGCTGCATTACTAAATGTAGTGTGTTGCATGCACTACTGAGCATAATGGCGAAAGAAAAGTGCCATAAAAAGCTAAGTACCAAGTAACTAGCTAGAAAAAGCTTTTAATGGGAGAGCTGCCATGGTCATTAATCTGGTAGAATAGTACTTGAGGAAATGGTTGTATTAATGTGTAATTTCTTTTGGTTATTAGAAATCAAAATAGATTTAAATTAGCACTTAAATGCTAAAGTAGCTTTCTACAGCCTAATTGAGTTTAAAGAGTTATAATAGGAGACTTGGTTTTAATTCAAGCTATACAAGAATGACCTTGGTCAGTTTATTATTTTATTAGTGAACTTAGTGGAAGAGTTGAACTATCCTGTCAACTTTAGGCCCTTGCCTTAAATATACTTATTCTTTCATAATCAAAGGGAGGGTTTTATTTTGATTAAGCCTGATTCCTGCAACTCCCTCCAATGTGAATGTATAGCATGGTTTACTCTAGATGACTTTGTCATGGCTTTGAAACCTCTTATCACTGAGACTCATTCTAAGAAATGTATTTTACAATATGGCCCTGTACATAGACAGGTAAAAAGCCAAAAATTTAACCAAATACTTTTACTTCAAAAAGCTATATTTTCTGGTCTCTATTTTAATTTAAAAGACAGAAACTGTAACCCACTCTTCATAGAACATTTCATATAGAATATAAACCTGAAGCTAGTTTTTTACTTAATTAAATGAAACATAAGTTGATAAAAACTTTACCGCTAAATGAAAATACAGTGGCTATATGAATTTTAGCTCTTGCCTTTATTTGTTAAGCCTGACACAAGCTCTGTAAATAGTGTATATTAGGAAAGAACAAATGATTATGATTTGGGCAAGAGCTGCAGCTATGCCTGGCTGAGACTGGAAGATTGCAAGTTTGAGTCCAGCCTGGGCACTTTAGCAATTTAGTGAGACCCTATCTCAAAATAAAGAACAAAAATATATAGCTCAGTGTAAAGGCCCTGAGTTCAGTTCCTAGTTCTACCCCAAAAATACTGAAACTAAGTACATGTAAAATTCTGATATTGCTAGTTTTCAATATAGATAATGAAATGTTTTATTTTTGCTTTTCATTCAGCCTTTTTGACAGACACAGTAGTGGCATTAGCTAACAAAAACCATGGGCCTTAATCTTCAGCACCTTTTAGATACGAGTTTTGTAAAGGTACTTTGTAAAGATTATTGATTTAACTTTAAGATTGATTTATTTGTATATACTGGGGTTTTTGTTGTTGTTTGTTTTGGAGACAGTTTTGCTATGCAGTTCAGGCTGGCCTTGAACTCACTTTGTAATCCAGGCTGGCCTCAAACTTGAACTTGAAGCAATCCTTTTGCCTCAGCCTCCTGAGTGCTGGGATTACAGGTGTGCACCATCAAACGCGGCCCATTGTTTGTTTTGTTTTTTAACAAATGGATTTCTTTTGTGTTCTATCAGTATCTTTTTTTTTTTTTCTGTCTCTTGAGAATAATCTATTTCTGTCAGGTAGCTTTTTTCCTCCCAAGTGAGATTGAGCTCTCATGAGATTTGTGCCTTTTTGGGCTGGGAATATAGCTCAGTGGCACAGGCACCTGCCTGGCAAGCGCAAGGTCCTGAGTTCGATTCCCGGTACCAAGAAAAAAAAGGGAGATTTGTGCCTTTTTAAATCTAAGGATTAAAGCAAAGTTTTCTGGCAATATTAATATTTGTGTGACCGTGATTATACTGTTCACTTAATTTATGAGCCTTTATCCTCATCTGAAAATAATTTTTTCTACTTGACTGGATTTTTTGAATAACAAAAAGTACATTACATTCATAGTACAGTGTACAACCATAGACCTAACTTCAGAAGTTAACCTGACATTTTATATCTAAAGTCACCTAAAAATTCATGATTTCATTATCATTTCATTGAGGCTTGAATTTAAATCTTGAGATTTGGGAGAAAATAGCATAGAAATAGTTATATGGCTATTTAATCTAACAAGTCTGTAACATACCACATTGTTGTGTTGTATATTATTTTACTTAGTTCACCCAGTAACCCTTTTATAGGGTTACTTACTTGTCTTCTCTATTTTATAGATGAGAAAACTAATGAAACTACATGGTGGAGTTGGGTGTGGTGGCACACACCTGTAATCCCAGCACACGGGAAGCTGAGGCAGAAGGATCTTTGCGAGTTCAAGACCAGCCTGGGCTACAAAGTGAGCTCAAGGCCAGCCTGAACTGCATAGCGAGACCCTGTCTCAAAAAGACAAAAAAAGGAAATAGAAAGAAAGAAAGAAAGAAAGAAAGACAGACAGACAGACAGACAGACAGAAAGAAAGAAAGAAAGAAAGAAAGAACCTATATGATGGAATAGTCTCTAAGGTTGAAGATGTATCTAAGTAGAGCACTTAGTTATATATCATTGAATATATCACTCTAGGGTTCCTAAGTCTATGAAATCAATTAAAATTTAGAAGTATAATTGAAATCCAAGGAGAAAGTGATGAAAATAAGATTGTAATGATAGGCTTTATTGTAATTGTATCTCAGATTGGTTAAGTAAATAAATACCCTGCATCAGCACTAATAGAAATATAATGTGTACCACACATGTAGTTTATTTTACTTTTTGCAGTACTGGTGATTGAATCCAAAGCCTGTGCACTGAGCTACATTCACAGCCACCTTTACTTTTAAATTTTTATTTTGAGACAGGTTCCACTCAGTTGCCCAGGCTGGGCTTGAAGTTGTAATTGCCCTGCCTCAGCTTCTAGAGTGCTAGGATTAAGGGCCAACATACATGGTTCACATATGTACCTTAAATTTTCTGATAGTTACATTTTTTAAAACAGGTGTAAACAGTTTTGATAGTCTATCTTCTATACCCACCATATTTAAATATCAGTTCAACATGAAATCAATGTAAAAATTATAAAAATAATGTAGATAATTTTTCTGTTTCTATTTTTTTTCTTCAAAATCTGTTCATGTTTTACACTTAACATCTCAGTTCATACCAGGAATATTCAGTGAAGTACTCAGTGATGACATTTGGCTGATGATGGTCATTAGCCCAATACTCAAGTCTTTTGAGTGTTTCAATTTTTTACTTCTCAGTGCCTCTCATTAAAATTGTTCTTGAGAAGTCTTTTCATACCTGCCCAAGAGGGTGGTTTTGAGTGTTGTATTTTACCATCATCAGTAGTGAGATTATACTTGCAGGTATAGATGAAATCTGATTCTCTTGAGTTTTCTTCTTTACCTCAGTTTCAGGTTGTAAAAGACACCACCCCAACTCCCCTGTACTAGGGATTGAACCCAGGTCCTTTGCACTGAGCTGTATGTCTATCCCCTTTTAAAGTTTTTTTTAATTTTGAGACTGCTATGTTGCGAAGTGGCCTGGGCTGAGCTTGAACTTGTGTTCGTTCTGCTTCAGCTTCCCAGAGTGCTGGGATTATAGGTGTACACTACCATTCCTGGTTTAAAGTTTTTCATAATTAGAGTTTGAATTCTTATTCATACACAGTTTGGAAGATCCAGAAATGCAAAGAAAAACTACCTGTGTTTCCATCATCCAAAAGATAATACTGCCAACATTTAATGAATTTTCATCTGGCGTATTGTGTTTAACTAGGTTTTTTGTGCATGTGTGTTATTAAGGATTGAATTTAGGGCCTTAGGTATGTTAGGCAAGACCTCCACCATGAAATTACATATCTGGCTCTTTTCATTGTGTTTGAAACAGGGTCTTGCTAGGATTCCTAGGCTAAGGTTAAGCTTACTATCCTCCTGCCCTACCCTCCGGAATAGTTGGCAGTACTGGTGTGTTGCACCGTGCCTGGCCTTCTCCTCCACTCCTCCTCTTCATGCGATTGTAAGCATCCTTTTGTATGATACATAATTTAACAGTTACAATAAACATTAGTTTTAAAAGTAGCTATATTAAGGTAAATTTAAATATAGTAAACTATATGTGTGTACATTCATGAAACCATCACGACAAACACGGATACCTATTACTGTTTTCCTGAATTCTTTCTCCAGTTGCTTACATCTCCTGTCACTATATTAAAATTTACAGGTGCTCTTTTATTTTACAGTTAAGTCTTTTACTAATTTGTACGTGTTGCTTTTTAGGTTATTGAAGGGCTCTCCCTTCACTCTCATTTTGGGGATTTCAGATTTCTCTGGCTGATATTCCAGAATACTGTTTCCTTCCTTTTTGAGTCTCCTTCCTCATTTGTGAAAGTATGTCTTGGTAGTTTTTTGAAATGGCATTTTGGAGATAAAAATATATTTTGAAGCCAGACTTGGTGGTGCACGCCTGTTGTCCTAGCACTGGGGAGGCTGAGGCAGGAGGATCATTGAGAGTTCGAGGCCAGCCTGGGCTACAAAGTGAACTCAAGGCTACCCTGACCTGCATAGCAAGACCCTGTCTCAAAAAGACAAAAAAAAAATTCTTAAATGCCTGAAAATTTCTTCCTTCATCTTTCTTTCCTCCCTTCATTAATTGGTAGTTTGGATACAGAATTCAGGAAATAGTAAATAGTCCTTCATAATTTTATTTTTTTTTAAATCCCCTTTATTTGTGGAGTTCTTATCTAGTCTGCATTTTGAGGACAAAACGACAACATTTAAATTGACCTACTATTAAGGCTGTCTTCCAGCTAAAGATGTTGCTCAGTGATAGTGTGCTTGTCTGGCAAGCATGAGCTTTCGAGTTCAATCATACTGCAGGTGAGGAAGACACCTGTCTTCATTTGTAAAATGAAGCACCTGTATTTTAGGATTATTAGAATAATTGAGTGAGACTACACATGGCTTCCTTAGTAGACTAAAGCACAGTAGCTATTATTACTAACAGTGCCAAGGCTTTGGCATTGTTATCATCTTGGCATTTTTTAGCATCTTGTATCAAGTGAAAAAAAAGAGCATGATAAAAGGATTTTTTTTTTCAATGATTGTGGTACTAGAGATTTTTTGGATGATAGTGTAGTTTTTGAAACATCTCAAGTCTTAAGTAATGGGCCCATTTTTTTCTCAATATAGGTTTTTGTCTGGCACTGAGAGTATAAGATCAGGACTTTTTTTTTTGAAGCAGGGTCTCACTATGTAGTTCAGGCTGACCTTGAATTCTAGGCAGTCCTCCTGCCTCAGCCTCCCAAGTGCTGGGATTAAGGCTTACGCCACCACATATAGCTACCATAAGTTTGACTAAATATGGCAGACTTATGATGATTTGTATTATTAAATTGCCATTTGTATTTGGAAATGCCTGAAATGAGATAATTTTTGCATTACAGTTAATCTGTTTATATAATTCATTGGTTTAAAAAATATACTCAGTGTTGTACAGTCATCACAATAATAAATTTTCACACACACACACACATACACACACACCTCAGTTATTTCTCTTATTGCTGGAACCCAATACCCAACACCCACAACTCTGAGGAGGAAAGGTTTATTTTGGCACCCAGTTTGTGGAGGTTTCAGTCCATAGTTGGCTGGCTCCAACAAAGGACAGCCTGGCAGAGGGCCACAGAAGAGGAAAAACAGCTCCAGGCTTGGTAGCAGGAAGTAGGGATAAATCAGGGAGGGAGAGAGACACACCGTTCCAGGCCATGCCCCTAGTCACCCACCTTCTCTCACCAGGCTTCACCTTCCATCATCGCATTTAGCTATAAACTCTTCAGTGTGCTAATTCACTGATGAATATCGGCTCTGTGATCCAGTCACTTCCCCAAACCCTGATCTGGAAGTGAGACTTTTGAGGGGGCATTGAAGTAGCACCCAGCTAGCACTCGTATCACCCAACTCAAGGTCTCTTTTCCTCCAGCCCTTCCATCTGTGGGCAACTGCTAGCCCATTTTTTCTCTAGATTTGCCCTATTTTATATAAAGGTCTTTTATATGGTTTTTTGTAACTAGCTTTCATTTAGCATGTTTTCAGGGTTCACCCATGTTGTAGTGGTATTAGAACTTTGGTTTTTTTTATGGTTAAATAATTTATTGTAGGATAATACCACATTGTATTTATCCATTAGCAAATTGATACTTGTGTTATTTATATTTTTGTTATGAGTAATGCTGCTATAAACACAAATTATAAACTTTTTAAATGAATATACGTTTTAATTTCTGACATGCCTAAGAGTGGAACTGTTGAGTTGTATAATAACTGAGGTAAGTCTTTTGAACCTTTTGAGGAACTACTTGTGAAGGTTGTTCCTGGTATCTACCACCAGGTCTGGAGTGTGTATACCCGTTTCATCTGCCAGCAGTGAATGAAAATTCCAGTTTCCCCAAATCAGGTGCTCATCAACACTTTTTTGTCTCATTTTTCTAATGATAGTGATTTGCTTTTCCCCCAACATTTTGGCTTTTTAAAAAAATTATTATTGTCTGCCTTGGTCTTTGGAGTACTGGGGTTACAGGCATGTGTCATCATGCCTGTCTAGGTTATTGAATTCAGCCCTTCCCTCCATTCTTCTCTCCTGCAGCGCTTGGGCCTAGACCAAGACCTCATGCATACTAGCCATGTCCTGTGCCACTAACTTACATTTCCACTGTATGTGGTATATATTACATTGATTTTTTTTGGGTGTTAAACCAATTTGGCATTTCTGAGGAAAAAAAATCTCATGTGGCTGTGGAAATAATTCTTTTAATTTGTTGCTAGGTTGAATTGCTCGTATTTTGATAAGGATTTTTTTGTTTGTATTCATGAGGAATGTTGATTTTTAGTTTTCTTTTCTTCCCTTCAACCTCTCTTCCCCTCCCTTTTCCTCTCCTCCCCTTTCCTCTCTTCTTTCTTTTTCTGTTTCTTTTCTTTTCTTTTCTTTTCTTTTCTTTTCTTTTCTTTTCTTTTCTTTTTTGGTATGAGGAATCGAACTCAGAACTTCATGCTTGCCAGGCAGGTGCTATGCCACAGAGCTATATCCCTGCCCCTCCTCTCTTTTTTTTGAGACAGGATCTCACTATGTAGCCCATCCTGGCTTGAACTTGCACTGGTCCTCCTGCCTAAGCCTCCTGGGTACTGGGATTACAGGCATACCACCACATCCAGCAGTTTTTAGTTTTTTTAAGACTTCTCTATCTAGTTTTAGTATTAGGTTAATACTTGGCCTCATAATATTCCTCTCATTTTTTAGAAGAATTTGTGAAGAAGTGATGTTAAGATAGAATTCATCAGTGAAGCCATCTGGACCTGCAGGGGCTTTTCATTATGGGAAGTTTTGTTACAAGTTTATCCACATTTCCTATTTCATTTCAGTTTCAATAATTTGTGTCTTTTTGGGAATGTTTTCAGTTTCATTTAGATTCCTTAATCTGTTGCCATACATTTTTTCATAGTAGTCCCATATATGTGAATATCATTACTGATATTGTTGCTATTAGTGGTACTGAGTATTGAACTCAGCACCTCAAAACATGTTAGGCAAACATTCTACCACTGAGTTACATGCAGAGCCTTTTAAACAATTTTTTTTTATTTTGAGGGAGGGTCTAGCTAAGTTGGCCAGGGTAGCCTTGAACTTGCCATCTTCATGTCTCAGCCTTTCTGGTAGCTGGTATTATAACCATGTGCCACCATGCCTGGCTAGCTTTGTTCCACTTTTTAAAATTTTTCTGCCTTTGTCTTCCCCACAGGGGCATGACACTATTTCATACTAATATAAAAAATGGACAGAGAACTTTATAATAGAAATTTCTCCAGAGATTATCTACAAATGGACAATAAAGCCTATGAAGAGATATTCAACATTACTAATAAGAAAAGTTCAAATCTGAACCACAGTGAGGTATCTACCAATTAGGATGGGTATTATAAAAAATAGCAAATACTATAAAAAATAGCAAATAGTAAGGACACTGAAAAATTAGAGCCTTTGCAAACCATTGAAGAGCTTTAAAATGGCACAATCACTGTGGAAAAAAGGATGGTGGTTCCTCAAAAAATTAAAAATAGAACTACCATATTATCTAGCAACCCCACTTCTGGTTATATATCTAAAAGAATCATTTGAAAGCTGGATCTCAAAGACTCATACTCACATGCATAAAAGTGTTCCTTTGTGCTATTTTTGTCATACGTTTTTCTGAATTTTAGAAACTAGACAAAGTAGGATATATATACTTATTTATGCAACAGGGTTCTTGATAATTGGAAAGAGAAAAATAGGAAAGATTATGAAAGAATGTAATCAGACTTCCTAATAAAATTTGAAATCTGAAATTGAAATCAAATTATCAATTTGAGATAATTTAAATTCTTTTATGATTACAGATTGATCTATTTCAAGAAATATCCTTGCCTAGCCATTTTTTCTGCTCCTAAAAAACAAAATGAAACCAGAAAATTCTCAGACTCATCTTACATGTTATTTCCTCCTTTCTGTCTTCATTTTTTATTTCTAATCGCTCACCTTGTCTTAAATATGCCTGTTCTGTACAACAGTCAGCCAAAATTGCTTTCCTTGAGTCTGATTACATTGCTCAAATGTGTACTCCACATCAGTTCCAGTATGTTTTTAGGAGATTGTAAAACGAATCTCTTCTTTTTAAATTTTCGGAGGTGCCCTAAATTTCTGTAATATAAATTTTAATCTCTTTATTGTGGTGTGACGTTTTCAAAGATATTAGTTATATCCATCCTTCTCTCCTACCATATCCCTTCTAGAATTATATGTTTAAACTATTCCCAACCTTTTTATTATGAAGTTGTCTTTACACAAGCTGTTTTTCATTTCCGTATTCATGTTCTTTTTTTGTGTGTCTAATACATTCATGTTCATCTAAAAATACTTTTCTTTAAAGCTTCTTTTTCTTTTTTGTTCTACTTACCTGTTCTTCTAGTACTGATTGTGCCATACTTAGTATGACTGTCTCATTTCCCCTCCACTACACAACTGATTTTTTTTTCCCCTTTTTGAGACTGTCTCATCCTACAGTCCAGGCTGACCTTGAACTTGAGATCCTCCTGCCTCTGACTCTTGAGTCCTGGGATTACAGGTGTGCACCACTTGGTGCACCCCCTACAGTTGACTTCTTAAGCTATTACTCACATCTTTAGATCAATCTTCCATATCATTTTTTCCATTTTTATGATTACCTTCTATATCATGCAAGTTTTTTTTTTTTTTTTTTTTTTTTTTGGTTTTT
>NW_004955454.1:6322329-6330656 GCF_000276665.1 Chinchilla lanigera | reverse complement strand
TTTTGGTTTTTCTCCGGTACCGGGAACCGAACTCACGACCTTGCGCTTGCCAGGCAGGCGCTTTGCCGCTGAGCTAAATCCCCAGCCCTATATCATGCAAGTATCAGGTTAGTGATTTTCAGTCAGAGTAGTAATATAAAATTTCTTTTTGACACTAATATTTTATAAAAAGGTTTATTTTGAGAGAAATTTAGATTTTAAAATATTGCCGTAAAGACAGGATAATAGTAGTATCCTAATGGTGTTATATAAATGATCAGAATTTAGTTGGTCTCAGCCTTATTTATTCCACCAAATGCCAGCAATTTCTGTGTTTTGTAAGGTTAAGATAATTCTATCTTCATCCTTCAATTCAGCGGTCTAATCTCTATTATCTACATTTTAGATTATCAGGATGTTTAATATTAAACATAATGACTTCTATATTTTAAAAATTTCTAAGTGTAAAGATCAAGTGCTATAACTACATAGTGTCTGAGTCAACTAGGATGGATGTTATTCCTTTTATACTACTTTCTGGTTTTCTTGTTTCAATTTGTCTTGTTTTTGTTCTGTACTCTTAGGTGGGGCTTTTCAGAGGTGATTGGATCATAGGTGTGTGATACTTATCAGTGGATTTCTCATCAGTGGATTATTGCACTGATGAGCTTGTAGCCAAATGTAATATTGGGAGGTTAATCCTGGTCAAAGGAGGTGGGTCACTAGGGGCATGGCCTAGAGGGGTATTGCTCCTTTCCTTCTCCCTTGAGGGTTTTCTGCTTCCTGCTGCTACATTTTGAACTGTTTCTTCTCTGCCTTGGAGCCAGCTGAGACTATAGACTGAAACCTCTACAAACTGTGAGGCAAAATAAATCTTTCCTCCTTAGAGTTCTGAGGGTTGGGTGTTGTGTCTTAGAGAAAAGTAACTAAGACAAACACTAACACTTCATTATCCTCTTATCCTACCCTGGTGACCTCTTTTCTACTTTGTGTTTTTATGAATTTGTCTATTGTAGGTGTTTCCACACAGGTAGAATCATGCAATGTTTGTCCTTTTGTGTATGACTTGTTTTACTTGGCACAGTGTTCTCAAGATTCATTTGTGTTTTAGCAAGTATGCCAGAATTTTATTTCTGTTTAATGCTAAACATTTTGTTGTGCATAAATAATTTTGTTTACTGTTTATGGACACTTGTTGTTTCCACAGTTCATTGTAAATAATACTGCCTTCAACACTGATGTTTTAAGTATTTTTTTGAGTTGTTACTTTACTTGTTTTGAGCTTGTACTTAGAAGTTAACGTTTTCTTTTTTTTTTTTCTTTTTGCCACAGTCCTTCTGCCTCAGCCTTGCAAGTACTAGGATTATAGGTGTGCACCATCGTGCCCCATGTTTAACTTTTGGGAAACCATTATATTTTTTTCTATATTGGCCCTACCATTTTACAATCCCAGGAGTGCATAAGGATTACAACTTACCTGCATTCTTAGGAATAATTTTTTTTAATAACTATAAAATCAAAACCTGTAATGGTTAAGCCTTGCTCTGTCAACTTGATTGGCTTGGGAACTGCCCATAGGATTGATAAAGTACACTTCGATTCCTGGCCCTCTCTAGCACTGTTCCCCTGCTGTTTACCAATCACCATGAACTTAGCATTCCCACCCACCATTCTTCTACAATTCTGCCTTAGAGCCAGCTAAACATGGACTGAATCTTCCGAAATTTTTAACCAAATTAAACTTTTTCTCCTCTAAGTTGTGGCTGTCAGGTATTGTGTCCCAGAGATGAGAAAGCTAATACAAAATACATTTTCAAATTAATGTTTTTGAGGTTTAACCCAAATTGTTGCAATCTTACCTTATAAGTATTTTTTCCCTTTTTGTTTCTTTCTTCCTTTTTTTCTTTTTTTGGGGGGAGGGTGGGTACCAGGAATCAAACTCAGGACCTTGCACTTTCCAGGCAGGCGCTGTGCCACTGAGCTGTATCCCTGGCCCAAGAATGTATTTCTTAGTTACAGATTATATCTTCAGAAATTTTATCTTCAGCTAGGAATTCAGAACAAATAGTTGACCAGGAAAAATGTGCAGATTATTGTTAAGAACATGCTAACCTTTCTCAAGCCAAAGTTATTATTAACAAAATTAATAATATGCTGAAATTGACCCCAGGCCATCATTTTGCTGAAATAATTCAGATACCAAACTCTGTCTAGTGAATTCTTCTAGTCAACTGGATAAGCCAGAACATACAGTTTGGCTTAGGACCTGACCAAAGGATTGATAAAGTACACCTCTGGATGAAGGGATCAAACCCAGGGCCCTCATGCAGTACTATATCCCTGGCCCTTTTTATTTTTTATTTTGAGACTGAGTTTCACTCAGGTGGTGAGTTGCCCAGGAGGGGCCTGACTTTGAAATCCTCTTCCCTCAGCTTCCCAAATACTGGGATTACAAACATGTGCCACCACCCCCAGTGCATATATTAACCTTTAATTGTCTAAATTAGAAAGCAAGGTTCTTTTAGCTTTTCCTGTTTTGAAGTCCCAAATTAAGAAAATGCTAAATTCTGATGACTGTTTCACTGCCATGTAAAAATGGCCAAAAGTGAATTGTATTCAGGGAATATATATGTGAGAAAAAAATCACTATCAGTGGAATAGCCACCATAAAAATAATATTCTTAATTCCTGTAAATTTTTTTGCAGTTTTCAAAGCATAGTTGCAGTAGGAGGTGTGATCAAATATGTGGTCAGTGTTTAAATTTTTAAAAATTACAATAAAACACATTGGCGTTAATCTCCCTCAGAATATTCACCTTCACTTTACACACAATCATCCTTCAAACACACTCATCCTAGAACTTAAGCAGTTCTAGAAGACTTCTTCCCTGATTATCTTTATGACATGTGATCAAAATATACAGGGAATGCTGCTGCTGAGTGACATTCAATGGAAAGTCAGACCGCTAAAACATTATGGTGGGCCTGCATCCATTTTCTTCACTAAATCTGGCATCATGAGACTTTTGGCTCTTTTCCAAAGTTGAAATGATAATGAAAGTAAATGTTTTGAATTAATTCAGGATGTCAAGGCAGCCCCAACAGTGCAACTAAAGGTGCCACTCATGAACAAAGACTTCCAGAACAGCCTCAGAAAGTGTCAAGAACTATGGGATAAGTGTTTGAAAAAAGGGAGGAGAGTATTTTGAGGAAAATTAATGGCAATGTGTTTTTTACTGTAATAAATTTTAAGGAATTTAAGCATTTCACTGTATTTGTCTATTACACTTTGTATGGTAGACAAAGTATGCCTTAGGTAGTCAAGAAAGATGATGTTTCCATTTTACCGAGAAGGAAATGAAAACTTAGAGCAGTTACTTTAGATAAAGGAGTGCAAGAGAAGCAGTGAGTGTGACAGATGAACACAGGAATTGTTCTTGTCTGGTGGGTTGTTTGGGAGAGTCTTGAGGAAGAAGGTGGACCCAATCAGGTTTGAAATTTGGATTTGATATGATAGTATTTCCCAAACGTGCTGGCTATCTCTCTTCTTGGAGATTAGTTCACTGATGTATTATTCTAGAATCTTTATTTAATAAGTGCCTCTAAAGATTATTTTACTTAACAAAATTGGTTAATTCCACACCCATTATTTTTGAGCAGGAGTGTTGGTGTGATAAGAATAGTCTTGGGAATGTCTGCTACCTAATGAGTAGGTTGAAAAGAATAATCAGACAGTGGTTATTTTGATATGAGAGAGTTGTGACTTTCACCGTTTCCCAACAGTGGAAAAGATGGTAGATATGGGGACTAATGGAATTTATAGAGATTCCTTGGGAAGACAGAGAGAAATTAAGAAAATTGAAGTAGAGGGGCTGGGGATTTAGCTCAGCTGCACAGCGTCTGCCTGGCAAGCGCAAGGTCGTGAGTTCGATTCCCAGTACCGGAGAAAAACCAAAAAAAAAAAAAGAAAATTGAAGTAGATAAGATTATTTTTGGAAGAAATTTTACAGGATTGAGATATATTGAGTCTTTCGTTATAAAATGTCTAGTAGACATTTGGAAATATTAATTTGAATTCTAGAATTAGTGAAGCAGTACATTACAAGGTCAGATCTTGCCAGGAATCAAGATATCAAGGGTTTAGTCTCAGTTCTGTTAAAGTAGGTTTCATTTTTTGTCGAAATTGGGCTGTTTTTCTTGTTCTTGAACCTTTAAACCTTATTCTTTTCTGTGCTCAGTCTCCCTATAAATTTGAAATGTTTATTCTTATTGCCCAAGTGAGTAGTATTGGTAAGAAGGAAAGAGATTACCATTGAAAAAAGTAATATAAAAGTTCTGTATTTAAAGTTAATATGCCAGAACTCAAGAGGCTAAGGCAAGAAAATTGCTGTGTGTTCAAGGCCAGCCTGAACTGCATAGTAAAACCCTGTCTCAAAAAGACACATACCATACATACATACATACATACATACATACATACAATAAGTTAATATGGCCTGGTGTGGTGACGCACCTTTGTAATCCCAGCAATCAAGAGGCTGAGGCAGGAGGATCACTGCAACTTCAAGGCCAGCCTGGGGTACATAGTGAACTCAAGACCAGCCTGAACTACACAGTGAGACCCTGTCTCAAAAATAAAGTTGGTATGAATGGGGAGTGCATGGTCAAACTTACATTGTGTTTTTATACATGAGGCTAATTTTCTTGATTTCTTTCCTGAACAAAATAAAACAAATTTTGGATAACAGGCCCAGTGAATTCTTTTGAGATGCTTGTTTTTGTGATGTGCAGCACCACATTTGCTTTCAGTGGCACTTTCTTGTAAGATGACCCACTAAATGTTCAGTGCTAATAATTCCATTTGAGTTTTTCAGTTGTATTTTATTGTCTGCCCTTTGGTGACCACTCAAAAGAACTTTGGGAAGTATTTTCCCTCCATCTGTTGCAAAGCAGTCTCTGAAGTATAACATTTACTTCCTATAATGAGCAAGAATTTTTCCATTTTTTTATCCTTATCTATGTTCACCTTCTCTTCATCTCCATTCTGTTTGCTTTCCTTAGGATGTTTCAGTATTGTATGAGGCCATATCTAAAATAGCTGAAGTTAGTTGCCTTCACATTCAAGTTGGTCTTGTGTATTTTAGGGGGAAAAAAGCTTCAAATGTATGTGATAGGCTAAGTATTCTTTTGAGTTTTGCTATGCAGTAGATACTGTAAGTTATTTAGTGAAAATAATTTGTCACTTTCTAAAAGAAATTTTTCCTTTTTGAGATTCATCTACTATACATGTCTGCTACACTTTTGGCATTAATTTATATATGCCAAGTTGTGCGTCTTTTGTATGGTTTTTGTGCCCCCTTCCAAAAGACAGATGAGAAGAGAATCTTTTAGGCCCCAAGTTTATACATTTGTGGCCCAGATTTGGGGATTACATGGAGAATGTTTAATCAGTAGAATTTACAAATTAGTATACATCTGATTTGAGAAAACATTCCTATCTTTATTGTAAATAAATTTTTCTTCATGGTGCTTTTTTTTTTTTTTTTTTTTTTTTTTTTTTTTGAGATGGGCTCACTATGTAGTGCAGGCTGGCCTTAAACTCACTATGTAGCCCAGCCTGGCATCAGCTTACAACCATCCTCCTGCCTCAGCCTCCCATGTGCTAGGATCATAGGCATGCACCACCATGCCCATCCTTCATGTTGCTTTAAACAGAAACTTTCTATAGATGAGTGAAGTACAAATAAAGATGAGCCATAGCAGGAAGAGGGAACCAATGGAGGAGCTAAAATAAAAGAAAGCTTCTTATTTTGAACTCCGACTTTACCTCCAGTGGTCCCAGTGGTCCCTTTTCAGAATAACTTTTAGGAAATTCTATGAGAAGCAAGGGACGTAGTACCTTATTCCCTACACCCCTGCCTAATTATCATATTTTTACCTGTTGAGAAAAACTTGTGTAATGTACACTCGTCTGTCAGATAGGCCAGCATCCTCTCTGAGGGTACCAGATTAGAAAGTCATTTAAAAAAAAAAAAAAAAAAAAAAAAAAATCTGTTTTTAGAGTTTAATCTGTAGATGTGGCCACCAAAAAAATAAAAAAAAGGAATAATTTCCTTTTTTTTTTTTCTGGTAGCGGGAATTGAACTCATGACCTTGCGCTTGCAGGGCAGGCGCTGTGCCACTGAACTAAATCCCCAGCCCCTCCCTTTTTTTTTAAAAAACGAGAAATTGAACTCAGGACCTTGCTCTTGCCAGGCAGGCACTTGTGCCACTGAACTATATACCGGGATCAGAAATGATTTTCATAATGTATTTGAAGACACCTGTCAAAGGCATGCTAATCTTTGTTTAGCAGTTAAAAATTGGTTGTTTTTTGAGACAGGGGCTCACTATATAGTCCAGGTTGGCCTGAACTCACTTACGTAGCTCAGGCTGTCTTCAAACTGATGGTAATTCCCCTGCCTCAGCCTCCAGAATGTTAGCCTCCAGAATGTTAGCACCGCCACGTCTGGTAGCAGTTAAGAGTTTTTGCATGAGAATTACTTTGCTTCTACTAATTTTCCTGACTTCCTAGGCCTTTAGTGCCTAATTCAGGAGTTTTCAAGAATAAATTATCTATACAGTCGTCTTTGAATTGCTATTATACCATGTAGGCCTATGAGAAATACGCCAGACTCAGCTATTTATGATTCATTTCTTTTAAAATATGAAAGATTCTTTTTTAAGTTTTTTTTTAAATGGGAACTGAAATCTATACTGTGTTGGAAAGCTTTGTTTCAAACTGCTGTATTCTTTGCCTGAAGACAAGTTTTTATTTCTACATTCTAATACTGAACATCAGTTAGTGTTACTGTTTAAAAAAAGATGGAATTAGGTACTCAAGTCTTTGCTAAGTCAGTGTAGTGTAGAAAGTGATAAGAAAGGAGGACACTAATGTTGACCTAGAATATTTTAATCAAGAAATTCCAGACACTCTCCACCCATATTTTGATATCTAGACTTACGTGCAGTCTTAATTTAGCAGTAAAACTTAGACTGTTGCTAAAAATAAAATATTAAAAAGTTAAAAAGACTTGATGACCAGATCGTTTTGGAGTATAGTCATCGTCTTATAAAGTGGAAATTTTAAGTTTAATTAATGGAAACCAATTTCATTACTTTAGTCTCAGAATTGATCTGGAAGATTTGCCTTTAAGACAAATAAACAGTGGAAAAGTGTAGGATTGATACTTTAGAAATACTGAAATATGAAGATAAAGAGAAAAGACATCTGTTAGAGAACGTCTAAAATGAAATAATGTCTTAAAAGCAAAAAGAAAATTCCTTCTAAAGATGTGCAAATTGTACCAAGCGTTAGCACTGTGTTTCTCATTCAAGAAGAAATTACATCAGCAGATAATATACTATGCACTGTTGTTTGGATGATACTGAGATGAACAATTGTTCTAGTTGTTCCTGACTTCCCACCCCCAGCAGTCTGGAAATGTACATGTTATGGGAGGTCATGTTACAGTGACCTTTGGTTTGTTCATTTAGGCTGTCAAAACAATTTAGTGTAACTAGAAAGAAATGAATAGAGTAGGTTAACTGTAATCAGCTCATAATGGTGGAGAAAGGTTCTGAAGAGCAATAGTGGTTATTTTTAGCTTTCACATTGTAAAAGATTAAAAAGATCAATACCTAAAATTGGTAAAAAGGAACGTGGAGGAATGGCCATTTGGCAATTGTTGATGGAAATGTGAGATTCTGTTTTCTTTTATTGGATACAAGCTTGCTATGTATTTTAGACTGGCCTTAAACTCACTATGTAGCCCAAGCTGGCCTTAACTCTCAGCCCTCCTCCTGCCTCAGCCTCCCAAGTGCTGGGATTATAGGCATGTGCCTGCATATCTGGAGAAATACGAATTTCTATAGCCTTCTTAGGTGCTAATTTGTTAGGCTCTATTAAAATCAGAATGTGCAAAACAAAATCTTAAACTTGCAAATTTTATTACTGTGACTTTATATGACAAAAACTACTTCCAATAGCATGCCACCATGTATGTACATGAAGGTACAAATACAAAAATTAGATATAATGTAAAACTTTATCAATAATATTTGCACTAAAGTAATAATGTTTTATAACCATCTTTTGATACTTCATTTTTAAATTTACCATTGTATTCATGGTAGATAATGGTGGGTAATACTTAAACCACTATAAAATCCTATAATTTATTTTTCTGTCAGCTATAATAAAGTGCTTTTCAACAATCCCTAGTTAATAACAAACTCTATCAACATGGATCTTCTGATAAGAAACAATTTGAGGAGCCTGTGAATTTCAGGGTGATAATTGAATTTTT
>NW_004955454.1:6305352-6322209 GCF_000276665.1 Chinchilla lanigera | reverse complement strand
TTTTTTTGGTTTTTCTCCGGTACCGGGAACCGAACTCACGACCTTGCGCTTGCCAGGCAGGCGCTTTGCCGCTGAGCTAAATCCCCAGCCCCTTGACAAATAATTTTAAAAACCCAGCTATTCCTCTTGATCTGTATGCTTGTGTTAGCTTTGATACACTTTACCGCTGTCTTAGAAGTTATGTACCTCTCTGAGATACTTTATGGACTATGGTTACATTTTTAAAAAAAAAAGATTTAGTTATAGATGGGACAAGTTGACACATTTTGAAAGAAACCTAAAATTATTTGCTTGGATATTTCCTCTACTTAGTGATTTTCTGTTCTCATGCAACTAGGATTGGACATGTAGCTCAGTGGTAGAGTCCTTGCCTGGTGGCTCTGGGGTTGATCACTAGTACTGCAAAAGAACAACAAAAGCAAGAAACAAAAATGTAAACAAGGTTCTTAGACTCTTTAAAATAATTTATCTCCAGATAGGATAAAAATCTACATTACATACATACATCATCCATAGGTAACTTCCAGGCAGAATTAGAAATCAGAAATATTAATATTGACGTGAACTGTTAGATTGCCATTCAGTATTCTGAAGGAAAATTAGCTGTAGGTTTCTGATGAGGAAGTAGTCCACTGGGTTTTTTTCCTCTTGATTTATCCTATACTGTAAATAGTAGTTGATGGCTTTTTTACAAAGCACTTTTATTTTTAAAAATCAAAATTTTGGTTGTGATCTTTGCAAGTTGGTCACAGTGTCTAGGTTGTATCAGGCTTACTGAGACTTAAAGATTCAATTTTCACCCCTTTTAAAGTCAGAAATTTTTTATTCTTGGGGAAGTACTTAAGTGCCTATGTGCATGCATGTTCATACACACAGACTTTTGAGGGGAAGGGGAAAACATGAATTTATTCAACAAATAGATATCGAACAAGACACTGTGCTAAGTTGTCATGTGGTAAAGGTAGGACACTGAAAAGTCATTTTGTCACTGCCTTTTCACAGAAAAGCCTTTGAAACCTTATTCTTTGGGGATAAAATTCATTGTTGCTTGTTATTAATAGCTAGGAAAGAGGTGTGTACTGTACATGGTTTGTATAAATGTTTAATCAGGTTGGGGAGTGCATGACTTAACCTAGAATGAGGGGGAGCTATATGGGAAGGTGTCCTCAAGGAGCTGACATCATCTGGTTGAACTGAATGACTGGGCAAAATCAAGAGAAAAGGAGTCATGGCCACGACTAATAAAATCCCTGAGCACCAGACCTAAACGAGCCCAGAGCCAGTATACAGGGATATACATAACCCAGAACTGAGAATAGATGGGATTCTTCACAGACAAGTCACAGCTTAAGCTAAGCCTGTTGTACAGTACTATAAATCACAAGAAGAAACAACTGTGAATAAATAGCAGCAAAAATTTTTGGTAAAATTAGATTCCTGGTACCCAGACAAAAGTGATACTGAATTGAACATCTAAAGTATGTATATTTTAAGATGGACACTGTTTACACCTATAGTCCCAGCTACTTAGGAGTCTGAGACAAGAGGATCACTTGAGCCTAGGAACTTGGGGGCCAGTCTGAGCACAGTGTGAGGGACACCCCCCCCCCCGCATGCCACCGACATGCAAATTTTTTTTTGTGACAAGGTCTCACTGTATCGTCCAGGGTGACCTCAAATTTGTGGTGATCCTCCTGCCTCAGCCTCCAAGTGCTGGAGTTACAGGCATGAGCCACCACGCCCGGCCCAAATATCTTCAAAAGACTTTAAAAGGACTCAGAGCAAAATATTCAAGATGCTATTGGGAGTTGTGGTGCAGAGAATAATTGATTTGATAATGAAACTAAAATACCCTGAAGTTAAATACTAAATGAAAAGTACTATCTTAAGTCATCTGGCCTCTGGTAGTGTGACCTCTCTTATGGCTTAGTACCCTCTGAGAAGTACATGTTTTGAGAAATAACCAAGGATACAGTAACTATGCTGCTGTGAACCTGAGTCTTGGTGGAAAGGGTTGTAATTTTATGGACAGAGAATACAGCTCCTATTTGAGGGTTAGAATAAAAGTGATAAAGGTTGTGAAAGGAGGTTTTTGTGAAACTTTGAGATAGGCCAGTCTTGTGATAATTTGGAGGTGGAGCAAGATTCTGAGCAGGAGGAAGCTCCTAGAAGTATGGGAGAAAACCTGTCTGCCCCTAAGCAGGAGTGGAGTGGAGATTGGAGGGTATCAATGTAATTGTTAATTAAACTGTCAGGCTTTATTCATATTCCATCTGTAGAGTTACTGCTGAGTGAGGAAGGACAAATCCATCTACATGCCACACCCCTCCTTTGGGCCTGGTGGAAGGTCTGGAGAAATCTCTCTCCCACTGAAGCCTTTAGTGTGTGCCTCTTTCCTCATCCTCTTCCTTCCCCCTCCTGCTGCCTAATAAGGAGAGGAGGAACTGGAGTGGTGACTGGAGTTTCTTTATTGAACCTTTTCATTGGGCGCTTTTAGTGATTTGAGTGCTTAACCCTCTGGTTTATTTTCTTTATGATCAAAATATATGGTAAATGCTTAAAGTTATTATTAAGTAAAAGACAAAGTGCCATTAATCCTTCTAAAAATACTGGCCTTTGCTTCAGACACACTTATTCCAGTTCTTACCACTTCCTGAAGCAGTTCTAGGAGAGAGAAAGAGAGAGAACATGTGGGTTTAAAAAAATAGTACAGTGAATGTTAGTGCCATGTGCCATCATCCAACAAAATGCAGGCTTATAAGAACGTTATAGTACGTCCTAACTGACTTTATTCACTACATGTGGCACTGGGCTACTTCTGGCTCTCCCTGAATATCCAAATGACCATTGTCTTGGTTATTTTTCTCTCATTGCTGGGACAAAATACCTGACGCCCAAAATTAAGGAAGGAAAGGTTTATTTCGCTTACAGTTTGTGGAGGTTTTAGTCCATACTTGGCAGGTTACAAGGCAGAGTGGCACATGGCAGAGGGCTACAGCTCATCGTAGCAGAACACAGCAAAGCAACAAGCACAAAAGCCAGGAGTGGCCGCAAGCAGCCTCTTCCTCTCCCTTACATATGCAAACTATCCACCCCAGGGCGGGTGTAGCTCTCACACCCATAATCAATCAGGCTCTAAAAGCCTGCCCCATGACTGCCCCATGCATGAGGCTTTGGGGGGACACCCAGACACAAACCACAACAACTGTGAAAGGTCAGTGTTTTGAATTGATTGAGGACATTGAGGCAGCAACAACAGTGAAACTAAAGATGCAAAAGACTTCCAGGCTGCTTCAGAAAGTGGCAAGAATGGCGGGACAAGTATATTCAAAGTTAGAGAGGGAGTAATTTGAGGGAAAGCAATGGTAAGGGTATGTCTTACTGATATAGAGGAAACAATATATAACTCCCAATTTAGCACGTCACATATACCAAGTTCATGTTCCCAAAATCAAAGAATGAATTGTAAGGAACAACTGATGTTAACAGTAGGAAAAATTTAATGAACAAGACAGCTCTTAAGAGATAGGAGGGGACCCAAAAGTGGGTCGTCAACAAGCCCACCTGTCAAAAGAAGTTTTATAGAGCAAAATCACAAGGTGGGTACAAAATCTTGAGGTGATATAACATGGGTCAAAACTGATCAGTAAGATTACAAGTGTAGTTGCTTAAGTAATATTGATTCAGTGGGGAAGCAAGTCACACCGTAAGTATACATGGAGAGAATAAATACCTTTCTGAATACCTTTTCAGGAAGGAGTGAATCAGGAGGTGTACTGGTTACCCACCTGGATGACTCATGTCTGTCTAGCCTTTATTGAACCAGGTGATACCGATTATAGTATATTGCTTATCCTTGGGGAGGCATGGAGGCTGGTCATTCCATCCTTATCTTGCGGCCTGGCCTGCAATAGATGCACCTCCAGCCACAGTTATTATGTGTTCTCATCATCTGCTCTGACTCCCTCGATGGGAGTAATACATCTACCTAAATTAACTGTCTATACTATTACTATAATAGTAAAAAATTTTAAATGTTGCAAATGTTAATAAACTTTAAAAAAATTAACATTTACAACATTTAATTTTTTTTTTTTTTTTTTTTTTTTTTTTTTTTTTTACTTTGTATATCCCCTCATCTGTGTCTTAGCCTGCACAGACTTGTATGGTCAGTTGAAAATATCTAGTTTATGTTCATGACTTTCTTATTTCTGGAGCAGGGATTGAGGCCCTTCCACACGTCTTCCATCCCCTCTTCTAAACCTTGTGATTCAGCTAATAATAATAATAATAATAATAATTAATAAAAAGAACCAATATGCTGATTAGGTGTAGTAACAGAGCAGAGAATTATTGAACAAGAAGGTAGGTCTAAAAACACTGTGCAGAAAGAGGCAGAGAAAGAAATGGAAAAAGAGAAGTTCAGTGATAATAAGGCTAGAATACACATTTAAAGTCTTTCATATAAGACAATGGTTATTTGGTACACACCTGTTAATTCCAGCTTTTGGGGAGGCTGGGGTGGAAAAATTACTAGTTTGAGGCCAGCCTTGGCAATTTAGTAAGAGAGAGAGGGAGAGGGAAGGTAAGAATGAGAATGCATTGAAGGATGGGACAAGGGGGTGGTCCAAAAGATAATAATTAAGAGTTTTCCTGATTTGAAGACACATACTGGGAACTTTGGCTTTAAAAGCACAGTTCACCCCCATTATGTGTAAATAAAAGTAGATGCAGGGTAGTGAAGATGCAGAGCGTAGTAGAAAAAAGAGGTCTTCAGAGCAAGCAGAGGAAAAAAACAGATCAACCTACAGCTACTGTAGAAGCCAGAACAGCATAAAACAATGTCTTGGAAATGATGAAAGAGAAACCAACCTAGAATTCTAAATCCTCCTAACCTATCATTCAAGAGTGAAGATGAAATAAACTTTTAATATAACCTAGGATTCTTCCACTAATGGATATTCGTTGATAGAATTTTGAAAAAGTATATTTCATTTGAAAGACGAAAGTTGAGCCTAGAAAAAAGGAATAAAAAGCAAAATGGCATAGAGAGCCAAGATTATGTGGGTAAATATAAATAAGAGTATTCTGTTAAATAATAATAAAAGTAACTGGTTGGATAATAAGGTAGAATAAAAATATTAGGTGATATAATGTATAAAATGGGGTAGGGTGATAGGAATAGTGGGTTTTAAAATATGCAACTTGTGCTTCATTTAAAAAATAATATATGCTACTTGTAGAGAAAAAGTTATTGAATAACAAACAGAATATACTTTCTCAGTGTAATCCAAGTAATGTACCTTTAATTAAACATAATAGTCTGATAGGGTTTTTGTTTTGTTTGTTTTTGTTTTATTGAGATAAGGTCTCACTGTGTTGTCTAGGCTGACCTCTAACACCTGGGCTCAAGTGGTCGAGCCTCAGCCTCCCAGGTAACTGGGGGGGCTGTAGGCATATTCTGAGTTTTATTTGGTTTATCCTTTATTTTACCCATTGTAAAAGGATCTCTTCTGGGAAAAAAAGTCAAGATGATTTCAAATATTACACTGTAGCGGGTGTAAGAGGAAATTGCCCTACCAGGCATCCATTGTTTTAAAGCTACAGTAATTAAGAAAGTGTGACATTAGTACAGGAATAGACCATTGAAATAGAATGTAGAGTCCAGAAATAAAATTACACTTGAGCAAAAAATGACATGGTGCATGTAAGGCTAGGAAAACTTGTTCATGAAATGGTACTGGAGGTATTGATTGATACAGAAAACAAATAACAATCCCTCTCTTACCTAACCAGATAAATTCCTCACCAGATAGATTCCCCAGACATAGCAGACAAAACCTTTATATTTTAAAAAGGAAAAAAATTCATCGTCATTGTATCTTGAATGACTGAAGGGACACTATAACCTACAGAGTAAAAGATAGATTAAATTTTATTGAAATAAAACATCTGTAACTCAAAAGACATCATAAAAAAGGTGACAATACAAAGCACAAATTAAAAAAAAGATCATAGTGACACCAGGCATGGTGGCACACACCTGTAATCTCAGTACTCTGTAGGCAGAAGCAGGATGATTGCTGTGAGTTGCAGGCTACCTTGGACTACATAGTGAGACCCTGTGTCAAAAACAAAAAAAAAATTAGGACTCTGAAATCAATAAAGGATTAGTATCAGAGTATGTAAATGAAACCCTATAAATCAGATAAAGAAGCAAATGAAATGATTGGCAGTCCATAGAAGAAGAATTTCAAATAGTCTGGAAAGAATACAAAAGAAGTTGCTCACAGTTACCCTGGCAACAGGGTATGATTTTATACCCATTAAACTGGCAAAAAGTTCATATTTAATATTACCAACTGTACTGAGCATATGAAACAATGTTAGTGACCTTTGTATAGTTACTAGGAGGGTGTCATAGTACATTAGGCTCGCTATAATGAAATGCCTTACACAGAGTTGATACATAAATAATAGAAATTATTTATCACTGTTTGGAGCCTGGGAAGTTGAAGCCTGGGTTCCATGTCTACTTCACTGCTGCACCTTCACAGGGTAGAAGAGGCTGAAGGGATTAACTGGCTCTCTCGAGCCCTGTGGGAAGGTCACTAATCATCTCCAAAAGACCCTGCCTCCTAATACCATCATTTTGAGGGTCAGGATTTAATACGAATCATTTAGACAGTAACAAAAGTACATAAAAGTGCAAAGGAAACTATGTTAAAATAATAATTGTTTTTTCAAAAGCTTATAATACAGTTTTCAGGTTTTTTTACATAGTAAGATCTACTGGGAAGTCTAGTAGCTACCATAATTTCAAGTGGTGATTAGCATAAATATTTTGAGATACCCATTTGCTATGTGACAGGAGTATATGTAGGTCTGTCAGTGACAAAACCATGGCTAATGCTATTTAGGTTTTATATATGTAATTCAAGAAAACATTAAATTTTAATTCAAGATTAACCAAAGATAAGGATGTTTTCACACAAGTTTGTAAATCTACCTTAACAGTGTTTGTGGACCACATATTAAAAACCCAGATCCTATAGACAGTTATATATACATACCCAAGAAGATTAACATTGAAGCTGAGGGTTGTGCACCAACCTGTAATCCCAGCACTCTGGGAAGCTGAGAGGCAGAAAGGTTGCAAGTTCTAGCCCAGCCCAGCCAATTTAGTGATTTAGCAAGACCTTGTCTCAAAATAAAGAAAAATAAGAAAAAGGACTGGGGATATATCTCAGTTTGAAGACCTTGGATTCCACTGCTAGTACTGGAAAAGAAAAAAATCGCACATTATTACAGTATTGTAGTGGCAACAAATGAGGAAGGACCTAAAGAGTCTTTAAAGGCCAGGCATAGTAGCGCACGCCTGTAATCCCAGCACTCAGGAGGCTGAGACAGAAGGATTGCTGCATTTGAGGCCAGCCTGGGATACAAAGTGAGTTCAAGGCCACCTGAAGTGCACAGTGAAACCCTGTGTCAAAAAGACCAAAAAAAAGTGATTATTGATTGTGTGGATTCTGATATATTCAGAGATTTCATAAAAGTACAAAAAGCCATTATATATGTAAATACCGGACAGTGACTATTCAAGTGTAAGGTGTAGGTATGAAGAAGGCAGACTACTTACATATGGGGGTCTTAATTTAGATCTATCATGTTTAAATATTTAACAGTATAACAGACCTATTTTATACCTGAAATAGTTCATGCTTACAGAAAGTTTTAAATTTAATTCACAGAACAATGAAAAATTTGTGTGTGTGAGGTGTTATCAAAGGGCAAATAACAAATTTCATGCATTCCGTACTTCATCTCAGGTAAGAGGCCAAGGGAGGATCAGATACTAAACATGTGATTAAAACATACTTACTAGATAATTAATGCAAAAATCCAATGAGGTGGTGTTAAAAATTTATAAAGAAGGGGCTGGGGATTTAGCTCAGCGGCAAGGTCGTGAGTTCAGTTCCCGGTACCGGAGAAAACCCCCCCCCCAAAAAAAAAATTTATAAAGAAAATTCTAATTAACGCAAAGATAGGACTATTAATTTTATTTAGATCTTTTCTGCTTCCCAGTTCAGTACCTATTCCTTGACATTAAATTGCTTATCTCTAGCTTTAAATCATCAATTTTGGAAGTCATGAGTTCACTCATATTACAAAATGTGACTGTATCTAAGACACATTAGCAGTAGGGATACTAAAATAATCTCAAGCATGGCTTTATAATCCAAAATTTTCTTAAACATACTTTAACCTGTTCACATGTTCTTAAGATTGTTTAATGAGAATTATAAGTAACTTCCGTGTTACTGTTTTAGTGGCATTGCTTATAATTTAACATTTTAATTTAACTATATGACATTTTTATCATTTTAACCCACATTCTGTTTTGGTTTTGGATTTTAGGATCGAAAGTTAACAAAGTCTGAAAGGCAGAGATTTAAAGAAGAGGCTGAAATGTTAAAGGGTCTTCAGCATCCCAATATTGTTCGATTTTATGATTCCTGGGAATCCACAGTGAAAGGAAAGAAATGCATCGTTTTGGTGACTGAACTTATGACATCTGGAACACTTAAAACGTAAGTTTGTCAGCATTATAAAAACAAACCAAGAAGTACAAGAAAATTTTTCCTATTTCAGCCCTACCAAATCTTTTACTGTGAAACCTGAGGAGGGAATAATCTTTCTGTTATTATACTAACATGTTTCCATGCCCACAGAATCTTTTGATGTATAAAGTAATTTGATAATTACTTATTGGTAACATTGAATTGAGACATTATTGCAGAGTAAACCTAGTTATCGAAAGTCATACTGGCATTTCTAAAATTGAATGACTAAGGGACCAGGAATCAAATGTCAGGGTTGCCCTCTAGTGGTAAAAATATTAAAGTTTGTTGGGAAACATCCCAATTATTTTATCACATTGTTTTGGTTTTTGCTGCATCTCTGCGACTGTTGTATCAACTATAGTTTATGCTGTGACAATTTTCACTAAACAATACTTATAGTCCCATTTCCCGTAGCATCATAAATTAAAGCCAAAATAGTTAGAACTGTCATCCCTTTCAGGGAAACACTTAATGTGCAGAAATTCCATTACCTATTTTAAAGGGCTTTAGATGAGAGTTGGAGTCTCATAGAATATCTGTATTCAGAGGGGTGCCTATTGTAAATTACATGGTATAAACTTGGTTTTGTGCTTTTTAAAGCTAATACTACTGAATTGATTAATCTCAGATCTTTTAGTCTTGGCATTTAGTCACTTACTTGAAGCTTTGAAACCTCCAGATTAACATGTGGAAAATCTAACAGATCATCATTTCTCTCCTACCTACTTAATTTCTCTAATAAACTTCTCCAACTTTGTTTATAGCATCACCTTTATCCTGCTCATGCAGGCTTCTTGTTATTTACATACCTGTTTTTTCCCACTGGATTTTACTTCCTGGCATTATCTAAATAAATTAAGGAAAAGTGGTAGCTGTCTTATTTTTTTGTGGGATGTTATTGCATATGGAGTTATTTTCATAATTTATTTTTCAGATTATTAATAGCTAATATATATGAATACAACTGATTTTTATATTGCCTTGCATTCACACAGCATTGCCATATTCTTAGTGTACGCATATGTTGCATTCTGTCTGGTATTTATTTTTTCCTTTCCAGTTTGGAGACCTTTCTTTTTCTGGCCTAATTGTTCTGGATAAAACTTTCAGTGCAATGTTAAATGACAGTTGTTATCCTCTTATTTTTGGTCTTAAGGTAGTCATGAGGGTCAGAGTTTTCAGTCTTTGAAAAATGAATATGATACTAGGTATGGATTTTTCCATTATTTTGTTGCTTTGAGAAAATTCTCTTATTCCTAATTTTCTGAATATTTTTATCATAGAGGGGTGTTACAAATTTTTTCAAATGCTCTATCAGTCGGGGTGGTCATGTGATATTTCCCTTTTTCTTTTAATATGGTAAATTATGCTAATTGATGTTCTTATTTTGAATCAGTGCAGCATTTCATGGATAAATCCCATTTGGTTGTGGTGTATAATTCTTACACTATGCAGTTGGATTTGATTTGCAATTGGATTTGATTTTTGATTATTTTGTTGAGGATTTTTGCATCTTTATTTATAAGGGATATTGGTCTGAGTTTTTGTGGTATCTTTGGTATCAGGGCAATACTGCCCTGCTAGAATGACTTACGAAGTATTTCCACTTCTACTGTTTGGAATAGTTTGACAAGGATTTGTATTAATTTCTCTTTAATTATTTAGTAGAACTCACTAAAGAAGCCATCTGATACTGTACTTGCCTTTGACAGGAGATTTTTTTGGAAGTCTTGTTTTATGCACTTACGTATACTCAGCTTTTGTTGGGCAGTTTATTTTATGTCTGTCTGTTACCTTTAAGTAGTTTATAGTACCCAAGTCTTCTACTTTCTTACTCATATTCTGTCTAGATGTCCTATCTATAATTAAAAATGGAATATGAAAGTCTCCAGATATTACTGCAGAACCTTTTGTAACATTTTTCAGTTCTGTCAGTATTTGTTTCATGTGTTAGGAGCTCTTTGTTTGTATGTTTGCAGTTAAAATATTTTTGTGATGAACTGACCCTTGAGAGGGTAGTGTATCATTTTGATTCCTCTTTCATTTCCTTTGGTGTATAATTTTCAGATATTTTTGTAATGGTTACCTTGAGGATCAGAAGATAAAATTTCTAACAGTCTAGTTAAAAAACCAACAGTAACTGATAATTGACTCTAGCTTCACTAGTATACAAAGTCTGCACCTGTGTAGTTGTACCCTCCTTTTATGTTTTTGTGACACATTTATCTTTGTACCTGTGTGCTTGTCTACAGCCATACCACCCTGAAACTTCCCGATATTGTCTGTACCTGTGTGCCTATTAACATACTTATAGTTATTATTTTAGGCATTTTGCCTTCTAAAATCATGTAGGAAATAAATTATAAATAAAAAATGCATTAATATTGATTTTAATATTTAACTAAGTAGTTATCTTTGCCAGAGATTGTATTTCTATGGTCTCAAGTTACTATCTAGGTCTTAGTCTATTCTGAATGATTCTCTAGCATTTCTTGTAGAGCTGCTGGACTGCTACTTTTCTTTATATGCAAATGCCTCAATTTCCCCTTCATTTGTGAAGTACAATTTTTGCTGGTTATAGAATTATTAATTGGCAGGGTTTGTGTCTTCCTTCAACACTTTGTGTCACCCTACTGTTGCCTGGCCTCCATAGTTTCTGCTGAGAATTTCTTTATATTCTTGTTGGGGTTACTTTGATTATGAGTAACTTCTTTTTTGCTGCTTTCAAAGTTTTCTTATAGTCTTTGTCTTTCAACAGTTTGAATATAATGTGTCTCGTGGATATTTATGCATTTATCTTTCTTGGGGTTTGTTGAGCTTTTTCACTGTTAGATTCGTGTTATTGATCAAATTTGAGAAAGTTGTGTCCATTCTCAACTATTCCTGTTCCTTTAGCTCCTCCTCTTCTGGAACTCTGTCTGTATATGTATTTTTGAGCTTGATGGTTGGGATCTTACAAGTCTTTTAGGCTCTTGTTTATTTTTCTTCATTCGTTTTTCTTTATGCTTCTCAAACTGGATCCATTCAGTTGAGCAATCTTAAAGTTTTGCCTGCTTTTTTTCTTTTTTAATATAGGGTCTCGCCATCCCTGCCTTGGACTCCCAAGATTGCAAGTATGTGCTACCATACTCAGCTAAGTTTGCTGCTGCTTCTGATTATTGAATCTGTAGTTACTGTGTTTTGTGGGTCCCAAATTTTTGTCTCCTTTTTAAATTTTTCTTTGTTGATATTTTCTTTTATTTTAGACCTTTAATACTTAGTCATTATTCTCAATGTTAGTTTTCCAGCTTTTGGAATAGTACTATAATTATCTCCATTTAACTATGAATTGATCTAAATATTTCAGCACCAAAAAGCTGGTAGCTGTAGCTCTGATTATGAGCATGGGACTTTTCTCAGAGTAAATAAAAATCAGTCATAATGAAGGACCCTATTTCTGAGATTTTTTTAAAATATCCTATATATGCTGATAGTACATGCTGTGCCTGGCTGCCACATTTCTCCCTCTAGATGATTGTCGTGGTTATAACTAAAAGTCTTACTGTTTGCATAACTTATTTTCACCCTATGTAGCTTCTCTATTTTTTCAAAATTTATTTTAAAAATAAAAGAAGGAAAACATATTTTAGTTTCTGTAAATTTGGAAAAATTCCATTTGTGGTTATACTAGGAATATGATCCCTTCTTGTATATAGTCTGTCTTGCAAACAGACCTATAATAATCTTGCTTATACATGTGTCCTGTAGACTAGGTCTCTAAAATGAAATGTGAATCAAAGCATATGTGATTTTCTTTTTAATAGCAGTTGTGAAGAGGATTCCCCCCCCCCCCTTTGGACTAGATAATCTTGAGAGTCTTTACCAAAATGGTAAGATTTAAACTAGGATATAAAGGATATACTGGTTTTCTATAAATGGAGAGATGCTTTGAGGAAATAAAATAGAGACTATAAAGTTAACTCTGTGAGCTAACCTTTTGGTTAAAAATGGGAAATTTATGGGGAGACATGACATAAGGCTCCCAATGTCATAAAATTTTTCAAGTATACAGAGACGTTTAAAGAATTATGATTAACAGCCACGTATTCACTCTTTAGTTTCTGTCATTATTAACTTTTTCTACTTTGCCTTTTCACATTATATCTGCCTGTTCATCCATCAAAAGTCTGTTGTGTTTACTCCCAAGTCAGTAATAATCAGTATGCTTCACCCATAAACACTTCAGGATGCATTTCATTAATTACAGTTCCAGCATTTAACTTTTCACCCCCACAGTGAAACTAACATACAGTAGAGTATAAATCACAATTGTATGGTCCACGGAGGTTTTTACTTTTTGTTTACAGTACTAAGGATTGAACCCATGTCTTTTTATCAATGAGCTACACCCTCAACCCTTCAAAATTTTACCTTGAGACAGGGTCTTGCTCAGTTGCCCATGCTGGCCTCAACCTTGTAATCCTCTGTATATCCTTGCCTTACGACAAAGGCATTCACTTTTGTAACCAAACCATTTCCATCATATTAGAAAATGCTTATGACCTTTTACAGGACTGTCCTCTACTCTCCAAAGGTAACTTTTGATGTGTTTTTTAAAGATAAAAAAATTTTAATTGATATATACAAATTGTACTTACTTAGAAGGTGGCAATGATGCTTCAGTACATGTGTACTTTGTATAACGTTCACATCAGGGTGAGCATATGAAACATTTATCATTTCTTCATGATAAAACATTCAAAATCCTTTCTTCTAGCTGTTTTCAAATCTACAGTACATTTTCATTATATAGTCATCCTACTGTGCATGAGAGTACTAGAACTTGTTTTTCCTATTGAACTATATAATGAGGTACCCATTGACCAACATTTCCTTATCCCTCCCTCCCAGCTTTCTGTAACCTCTAATAACCACTCTTTCACTCTGAATCTCTGTGAGATAAATGTTTTTTGTATTACACATGAGTGAGATCATGTAATATTTGTCTTTTCATGCCTGGCTTACTTCATATAACATATGACCTCCAGTCCCATCATGTAATGACAAAATTTCACTCTTTTCTCCTTAATAATATTTTCATCTCTGTGTGTGTGTGTATAATCTTTTCTTTTCTTTTTTTTCTTTTTTCCTTTTTTTTTTTTTTTTTTTTTTTTTTTTTTTTTTTCTGTCTTTTTGAGACAAGGTCTTGCTATGCAGTTCAGGCTGGCCTTGAGCTCCCTTTGTAGCCCAGGCTGTCTTGAACTGGCAATGATCCTCCTGCCTCAGTCTGCCAAGTGCTGGGATTACAGGCGTGAGCCACCACGCCTGGAAATATTTTCTTTATCTTCTCATCATTTGATACTCAGGTTGTTTCTGTTTCTATTCGGTGAATAGAGTTGGAATAAACGTGGGAATGAGACGTCTCTTCAACATACGGGTTTCATTTCTTCTATATGAAATCCCAGTAGTGAGATTACTAGTTCTATATTTAATATCCATAGCAATCGCTATACTATTTTCCGTAACAGATGTATTGATTTACACTCCTGTCTTATAAGGATTCCATTTGTTCACATCTTCACCAGCACATGAGTCTTTTGTCTTTTTGTAAGTCATTCTAACTAGAATGAGATGATTTTGATTTGCGTTGTGGTTTTGCATCTTCCTGATGATTGATGTATTTTTTATATATATCTAGTTAGCTGTTTGTGTTTTCTTTCGCCCATCTTTCAATTAGATTTTTTTGTTTCTCTTTTGCTATTGTTTGATTTCTGCAATACCCTGGAAATTAAGCCTTTGTCATATGTGTAGCTTGCAAGTATTTTCTACCATCCTATAGGTTGTTCATTTTGCTCTGTAGAGTTTTTTTAGTTTGATGTAATCCCATTTGTCTGTTTTGCATTTGTTGCCTATGTTTTGGGGGTGTTACCCTAAATCCTTTCCTATTCCTATTTCCTGAAGTGTTTCACTTACGTTTTTCTTCTAGTAGTTTTATGTCTTACTTCTAAGTCTGTAATCACTTTGAAGTGATTTTTGAAACTAGAAATAAGGATCTAGTTTCATTCTTTTGCATGTATATATCCAGTTTTCCCAGGACCATTTATTGAAAAGACTGTCCTTCAATGTGTGCTCCTAGCCCCTTTGTCAAAGATCATCCCCTGTAGCTGTATGGGTCTCTTCCATGTCCTGTTCCAATGATTGGTCTGAGTACCTGTTTCATATCAATATTACGCTGTTTTGATTACTGTAGCTTTATAGAATGTTTTGAAGTCAGGTAGTATAATGCCTCCTGCTTTGGTCTTTTTTCCTCAGGATTCCTCTGTCTATTCAGGTGTTTCTGTGGTTCCATACAAATTGTAGGATTTTTTTTTCTAGTTCTTCAAAGAATATCTGGTAGTTTGATAGGGATTCCATTGAGTATTGAGAGTGGTTTAGTACTGTTGCCCTTTTAACAATATTGATTCTTCAGTCTTTGAGCAAGTGATGTCTTTTCCTTCAGTATTATGTTCTCTTCAGTTTTTTCAGCTATGTTTTATGGTTTTCATTGTACAGTATAGCAATCTTTCCTTCTTTGGTTAAATTTATCCCTAAGTTTTGTTTTGTTTGTAGCTATTATAAAGGAGTTGCATTCTTAATTACTTTTTCATAGAAATGCTACTGATTTTTATATGTTGATTTTGTATCCTGCAATTTTGCTGAATTTATTGTTTCTAATAGTTTGTTGGTAGACTCTTTGGAAAATTGCATATCCTTGTGTTGTTCCAGATCTTAGAAAAAAAGCTTTCAGTTTTTCCTCATAGTATGATGTTAACTGTTAGCTTTTCATACATGATCTTTATTTACTATATTGAGGTATATATTCCTTTGATACCTAATTTGTTCAGCTTTTATCATGAAGGGAAGTTGAATTTAATAAAATCCTTTTTCTGCATTTTTGAGATGATCATGAGGGTTTTGGCCTTCATTTTGTTGGTGAGGAGTATCATTTTATTTATATATGTCAAACCATCCTTCTGTCTTCAAGCAGAATTCCATTTAGTCATGGTGAATAGTGCTTTTAATGTACTGTTGGATTTGGCTTGTAGAGGAGTTTTGCATCTATTTCATCAGATACTGTGACAGTAGCTTGCTCTCTCTTTTTTGGAATAGTGATATCTTTGGTTTTAGTGTCAGGGTAACACTGGTCTTGTATAGAGTGAGTTTGAAAACATTCCCTCTTCAGTTTTTAAAATAGTTTGAGAAGAATTGGTACTAATTCTTCTTTAAATGTTTGGTAGAACTTAGCAGTAAGTTCTTGGGCTTCTCTTTGATGGGAGATTTTTAAATTATTGATTCAGTCTCATTACTTTTTAAGTCTGTTGGAGTCATCTCCTGCTCTTTCTCCTCCTCCCTCCTCCTCCTTCCTCCTCCTTTTTCCTCCTCCTCTTTCTTCTTGTTCTCCTCTTCCTCCTCCTCCTCTTTCCTCCTCTTTCTTCGTGTTCTCCTCTTCCTCCTCCTTCTCCTCCTCTTTCTTCGTGTTCTCCTCTTCCTCCTCCTCCTCCATCATCCTGAGGCAGGGCAGGGACAGGGGAGGGGGGAGGAGGCGGTGGCCCCCTGCCATCCTCCTGCCTCAGCCTCCCATGTGCTGGGATTACAGGTGTACACCATCATGCCCAGCTCATTCAAGTTTTCTATTTCATCATGATTCAGTTTTAGTAAGATATATATGTCCACAAATTCGACCATTTCTTCTAAGTTATCAAGTCTGCTGATTTGTAGTTATTCATAACAGCCTCAAGTAATCCTTTGTATTTCGGTGGTGTCAGTTGTAGTGTTTCCTTTTTTGCCTCTAATTTTGAATATTTTCTCCTTTTCTATTAGTCATTAGTCTTGCTAAGGATTTGTCAATGTTGCCTATCTTTTTGAAAAACCAACTCTTTGTTGCATTGATATTTCATTTTTTAAAAAGTCTATTTCATTTTATTTCTGCTCTATTTTTTGTACTCATTTTGGGTTTGGTCTGTTCTTGGTTTTTCTAGTTTTTTTATGATACACTGTTAGATTTTGAATTTGAGATCCTTCTGCATTTTTGTTGTAGCATTGATTGCTATAAATGTCACTCGGTACTGCTTTTGCACTATCCTACAGGTTTTGGTATGTTTGGTGTGTTTCTATTGTCATTTCTTTTGAGAAATTTTTAAAATTTATTTTTAATGTCTTCATTGATTCATTGGTTATTCAGAGTAAGTTGTTTAATTTCTTTTTTTTTTTTTTT
>NW_004955454.1:6287009-6305252 GCF_000276665.1 Chinchilla lanigera | reverse complement strand
TGAGGTAGGGTCTCACTATGTAGTTCAGGCTGGCCTTGTGCTCACTTTGTAGCTCCAGCTGGTCTCAAACTCACAAAGATCCCCCTGCCTCAGCCTCCGAGTGCTGGGATTACAGACGTGTGCCACCACCCCTGGCTTCAGTTGTTTAATTTCAATCTATATATGCATAGTTTCCGAAGTTTTCATTGTTACTTTTTTTTAGTTTTATTGCATTGTGGTCAGAAAAGATATTATTTTATTTTAATTTTTAAATTTTTTTTTCCACTGTGACCTACCATTTGCTCTATCCTGGAGAATGTTCATGTGCTGTTGAGAAGAATGTGTGTTCTACAGCTATTGAATGAAATATTCCGTAGATGTCTGTTAGATTCATTTGGTCAAAGGCACAGTTTAAACAAGTTCACAATGGGGCCATAATTCATTTGTCTCACTGCAGGCGACTCTGATTTGAATTTGATCATTCCTGTGTGACTGTTCCATCTGACAGCTTGTACCACTCTGGGGGGCTGCTGTGATTACAGTAGTGCAAAAAAGACACTGATTTAGCAGACCAGATGTCATTATATTACAGTTCCTTAAGGGAAACATTAAAATAGTATAAACAATTATAATGCAACTAATTTGTGGTATAGCAATTGTAATTGTGTATTATCTATACAGGCAGTGCAGCATTTGTAAGATTTCCATGGTAAAATTTAGAGAATTAATTATTGATTAAACTATTCATGAATATACATTTCTTTTCACTTAGTGAAATAAATTATTATAATTTTTAAAATGGTATGAATAATATTTATATTTGGGCAATACTTATTCAAATTCAAGCAACTAATTAGATTTGGTCCATTTAATAGACTTTTTATTAATTCTATTAGTAAAGATCAGTGGTAATTAGATCTGTTTGTACCACCGGTGGTACAGGCTACCTGATGGAACAGTGATACATGTACCACTAGAGTTTCAAGCCAGCAGGAGCATGTTAACTAACTCTGCTGTATCTTTGTTGTTTTACTGTCTGGTTTGTCTATTGCTGAAAGTAGGGTGTTGAAGCTCTGTGCTGTTGTTTTATTAGAGTCTGTCTCTCCCTTTAGGGCTATTAATATTTACTTTATACATATAAGTTCTCTATTTTTAGATGCATATATAGTTACAGTTATTACTTTGGACTTATTTTAGTCTATAAAACCCACTTTGGGTATTATTTTTTACTCAAATGAAGTGAGATTTCATTTTAGTTCCACTGTTACCTTTTTAGTTAGATCTAGTTCTCATGTTTGTTTAGATGCTTACTCTAGAGATTGCATTTATGTCCTTTAATCTCTACAACTATGGTTAATATTGTATAATTTCATGTAAAATATAAGATCCTTATATAAGTAATCATTCTTACTGTAAAACTTAGTTCTTATGCTATAATTTTCATATATGGTACATTTACATATTCTAGAGAACATCCCAAGTGTTAGATTTTCTTTTAATTAGCGTGTATATTTTAAAGATAATAAGAAAGTACCATCATTTGTATCTTAACGTTTTTGCTCTTCATTTTTCCCCCTGCGTATTTCCAGATGAAGTGTCTGTCCATTAGGATGCAATCGCAAAACTGTATCTTCCTTAGAGTGGGCAGCATCAGAAATCTGTTCTGTTTTGTTGGCTTTAGCTGAGCTGTGTGGAATCTGTCTCACACAGGCATATTTCAAAGGTCAGCTAGAGATTTGGACAAAGAACATGCAGAATTTAGGACTTTCCTTCTGTGCTTTACTTTCTGGAATTTACTTTCAAGATGCCTGCTGTCCAGTAGAAGTTTCTGTAACAGTGGAAAGGTTCTACAATATATACTGTCCCAGATGGTATCATTTGCCATGTGTGGCTTTTGAGCACTTGGCATGTGGCTCTTGCAACTTAGAAACAGAATTTTAAAATTAATACACATTTAAATATAGTCACTTTTGGCATATTTCATTGGACAAACTATCAGTGCAAAAAATTTCTGTTGGATAGAGCTCTCTTCAATGTTGTGGTCATTCCAAGTTCTGTCCTCATGTCTGGGTTTCAGTTGACCTCTGTATTCAGACTGGGGCCCTCTTTTAGTAGAAAGCAGGAAGCTCCAGCATTGCGTTTCCTTCATCTTTGTGTGAACTCACCTCCAGTTTATGACTGGTTTTGATTGTTCGTCAACACTGTCAAGGGAATGGTTTTGTATATTTTTGACTAGAATTTATAAATATATATGCCACTAACAGGAGCTACTCCATCATTTTACCAGATGCAAAATTCTACGTACCTCCTGTCATTTTAATAGTGACCCAATTGAACGAATTCATTTTTGTGCTTTTTTTTCAGAATTTTTTTACCTACTGCTAACATAAAATTTTCATCTGTGAATCAGACACTGCTAATGCTGACACAGTCAGTCTGATGTATTCTTTTAAGAAAGAACTAATTACCCTAATCCTGTAACCATTTAAATGAAAGTACTTGGAAGATTTATTTTTCTTTGTTTTTTAATAGAATTTTCTATTTTGAACTACTGTAGCCCCTTTTTAACTTTTAAGGTTAACTGACTCTTAATACTCTAAATTTGATATTCCCATCTTTGGTATGCTAGAATTTAATGGAATTCTTCAAAGCAATAAACACATATCACTGATAACCTGTTTGGTATACTTTGCTTTTTCTAGGTACCTGAAAAGGTTTAAAGTGATGAAGATCAAAGTTCTAAGAAGCTGGTGCCGGCAGATCCTTAAAGGACTTCAGTTTCTTCACACTCGAACTCCACCTATTATTCACCGGGATCTTAAATGTGACAACATCTTTATTACTGGCCCTACAGGCTCAGTCAAGATTGGAGACCTTGGTCTGGCAACCCTGAAGCGGGCTTCTTTTGCCAAGAGCGTGATAGGTATGTTTCAAATGTACCTTGGAGCCTGGGTGGCCTTTTGATGTTACTTTTATTTAGAAACTTAACTCTGTCTGAGCTTTGCTGACATGAATAGACCTTTAGAGTTTATAGCTTGAATCTAAAAGGTGATGAGTTCTACCTGTGAAGTGTGGAGTTTTCTATATTTTTGTTTCTGGAATCGTTTTGAAGACTATTAATGTTTTATAAAGTTAAAGAAAAGTAAGGTGAGCCTTTTTTTATAAAACCTCATATAACAATCTTACTGAGTCATTCTGTTGATACTTAATATTATATACTATCTATTTAGTAGATACAGTGTGTCCCTTCATGAATTAAATGGAATTTATATGTATGTAGTTTGATTTCTGAAATGTATGGCTGTATATTCAGAAATACTTGCTTGTTGAAATTCTATTTGAAAATATGAAAATATGACAGTTCATTTTGAAAATTTGCTTTTACTTTTAGCTTACTCTTACTCTTCAGAAGGTATGATACATCTAAAATGGGTTTCTCAACCTTAGAACTATGAACATTTGTGGCTGGACAGTTCTTATAAGGAACTGTCTCATGCATTGTAGGATTATTTAGTATCATCTCTGGCCTCTACCCACTCAATGCCGATAGCATATTGTCTGTCCACCTACCCCTGATTATTACAACCAGAAATGCTCTATGGAGGGCAAAACCATCTTTTAATGAGAATCAGTGATATAAAGAATGAGAATGTCCTTTTAGACTTAAACCGTACGTTAGAATCACAGCCGGCAAAAATAATACCTGTTTTGATAAGCTTTCACTCCCTGAAGAGATTAAGATTAAGTTGGAAAGAATCCTAAGTATTAATTTGAAAAGCTTAGAATACTTCGCACATTCTTACAAAATAGCAGTCTCCTTAGACTGTTGTATAACTAGGATTTTGGAATGCAGATTTTATGTGCATTGTTTTGTAAAGCATTAACAAGAAGAATGGGGAAAAGTTATTTGAAGCTAAATTCATTTTACTTTCTTCACAGGAAGTATTTCTTTCCTTGTCTTCGACATTTTAAAATCCCTGGCCCAAGAGTTACTTTTCTTTGTTTATTAAGTCATACTATACAAGCTTGTTCTTGGAAATGCCCTATAATTTGAGGTATAAAGAATTATTTTGAAACATTGCATAACCTAGTGTTGTGGGGTCACAGATTCTATTCTCATAATCAGTTTATATTTGAGTTCTATTTGTGTGTGTATTTGTTTTTTGCCTATACGATGTCTGTCCCTCAATATTTTCTGTACCTGAGGTAGGTTTTTTTTTTTTTTTTTAATGTACTACAAGTGGGATGGTAAGTACTTGAAGAAAAAGGCTCTGGTTAGTGGCCTTTACAGACAATTTAATTACACTTTATTACCTTTAAAAGTGTAAATATGCAAGGCTTTTCACTGCAGGGCCTTCTTAAAAAGTGACAGTGATCAGATGGAGTATTGTTAATGCAAGAGACTAGCTGTAAATGTTGACTTTGCAGCTACCATACAGTAGGGGGCAGACAAGTATTTAATGTTTCAAACTTACATTTTATAGACAGTTGCCATTCCATCTGCTTTGTCGCTGCTAGTTTCTTAATATTTCTTTCCATTTGTTTTCGGCATGAACCATATTAGTTTATCTCTTAGTCAAGGCTCTGTTAGACATACTATGTGACAGGAGCCTTTTTTTTTTTGTACCAGGAATCAAACTCAGAATGTCACACTTGTCAGGCAGGTGCTGAGGAATCTGTTTTAAACGGTATATAATCAGATATTTGACCCTGTCCAGTTTATCAGTAAAGGCCTTGCAGTGGAAGATCTTTTGTGAAATATTTGGTAAAACAAGCTGACTTGTTTTTTTTTCTCTTTTTTCCTCTCCTTTTTCTCCTCCTTTTTCTCCTCTAGTTCTTCTTCCCTCCCTTTTTCTCTCTCACAGGTCAGCCCCTCTGCTTGTTTCCCCTGGTGAGTAACATCTACAGCTTCTGCTTGCATTGAGTCTGAATCATTCTTTTAATTTAAGGTACCCCAGAGTTCATGGCCCCTGAGATGTATGAAGAGAAATATGATGAATCTGTTGATGTTTATGCTTTTGGGATGTGCATGCTCGAGATGGCTACATCTGAATATCCATACTCGGAGTGCCAAAATGCTGCACAGATCTACCGTCGAGTGACCAGTGTAAGTCTTCCCATACCTGTTGGTGAGCTTTGGTCACATCTAACAAGGAATGTCAACCTGGATAATATCCTACCATGCATAGGGAGCAATATAGAATATATACTGAATAAGGTATTGGGAGGAGTGATATTGAGGTATATGCAAGGTTCATGGAATAATGAAACTAACAGTTTATCCTGGGCCCAACTTGCATTCACTTACACCTTTTTAAAATAAGATGAGGGGGTTGTTTTTTTTTTCTTTTGGGGTGGTTTTTTGTTTTGTTTTTGTTTTGAACACAGGATCTCCCCATGTAATTTAGAGTGGCCTTGAACTCACTATGTAGCCCTAAACTCATGCCTCCTGCCTCAGGCTCTCGAGTGCTGGGATTACAGGTGTGTGCTCAACCCTATAGGAAGCGTGGAGTTCCATAGGATGTGTGTAAAAATCACACCTATCACCTACTTTTTAGCACCCATCAGCTCATAGTAATCCTTTTAACTCATGATCCTTTGTTAAAGTTATTAAAGTAATTTGTTCACAGACTTTTCTCTGAATGGCTTGATTTGATATATTACCCTTCTGTTTCATTTTGTTTTATTTTGTTTCTGTCTTTTTGAGACAGGGTTTTACTATGTACTTCAAGCTGGCCTGGAACTCACTTTATATCCCAGGCTGGCCTGAACTCTCAGCGATCCTCTTGCCTCAGCCTCCTGAGTGCTGGGATTATAGGCATGCACCACACACCCAGTGGTATATTAACTTACTAAATCATATGAGTCTCCACAATATTAAAGGTATAAATTAATACCTTACTAAACTACCTCTGGCAGAGATTATTTTCTTGAGCTGTCCACTTGCAACCTAAAATGTAATTTTTAGGATTCATCATTTTGTTTTACTACTGTTTGTTTCATTATGTCCCCACTATACTCACAGTACAGATCTTTTGGTACATAACAATCCATACCATAGAGACTTCTAGATCGCTTTATACCCTGAATTCATTCAGATTATGTCCCCTGTTGTCCCAGAGATGTCTGCATATAGTCTGTCTTCAAAACAGGCTCTATCAAGGTCCACAAAAGATATTTTATTGTTATATTTCATAGTTTGTTGCTCCCACCTTCTTTATCTGCATGCCATTGAATCATTGAAGAAATTATTTTGAAAAGTATCATTCATTTAGAATTCATCTGTTTGCTTCCTGTGGTGTCATTTTACTTACCATTCTGGGTTCTATATTTCTGTTTTAAAAATTTATCTTAGAGTATGTCAGCAATGTAAAAATTTTGTTTTGCATTCATGCAAGTTGTGTACAGTGTAGTTTTCCAGCATCTGTATGATATGTATTACAGAAGAGGCAAGGTAAAAGATGTGGATCCATTTGTCCTCTATTAAGTCATATAAAACATGGCAATGAAAATTCTGGATCTAAAATTTTTAAATGTTATATAATATTAACATAGGTTTGTGAAAACTTCTAATGAATTAATAAATACTTTTAGACATTCTCAGTTTTACTTCTAACAGTAAATCTCAACAGATGTAACACATATAAACAAAAACCTACTGGTCCCCAATAATTTTGAGTGCAAAAGAGTCTTAAAAATCTGAGAACCATTGTTCAGAAAGTTTAGACAAAATTTAGGGTAAACACTGTCACAAGGACTGTGTGGCACTGCATATCTTACATTACATTAGGAAGTACATTATATCTCCTTAACCCAATCTTAGTGAAGCAGTTTCATTGAACCTTGCCATATTAGAAGATGTGACTATAAATTACTTAGATTTTGAGAGCTGATCAGAATGGAAATTCGGTATTTTTAAAAACCTGATGAAAAATACTTTGTGTTAGGTAAATTAGTTTCATATCTTCACAGAGGCTTGGATGAAATCTTTATAGTCAAAGCTTAATTATATTATAACCATTGATTATAATTATGATGAAATATTCCTTGACTATTTTCTTTGTGTGAGTCTTCTGTGTGTGATTTGGGTGGAGCTTCTAAAAGTTTATTTAATACAACATAAATAGTAAGAAGTAGTAGGATCTTCATAATCAATAAAAATAATAGTTACTGTTTGCAGAGAAAGCAGCATTACTCTCAAATTATTTCTGAATTTGTTTGTTTACATAAGTTTGTTGAGACAGGATCTTGCTGTGTAGTGTAGGCTGGCCTTGAACTTACGGTAGCCCAGGCTTGCCTCAGCCTTGTGAGTGCTAGGATTACAGGCATGCACCATCATACCTGGCTTATCAACCTCCTTTCAATACCCACCCATCTTGTCTCATCCCAGAATTCATGATAGGATTCTAATCCATGAAGCACTGATTCTTTATTGGCCTAGATGTGATGAAGAAGAATGAACTTTAGTAGGTCGTCGTGTCATTCTATTAAGTACCATAATCATAATTTTAGTTGTGCCGTTTGAACATCAATCTGCTAATCTGCTTTGCCTGTCAAGAGTTCTGTACCTTTATTCCCAGTGCAGATTTCTTAATATTTCCCCTTCTCCCAGTAATTAACATTTTCCCTTTTTTTTCCTCTTAGGTTCATTATTGTGACATAGTAAATTCAGTCATTCTTGTTTACTGAAATTACAGCTAGATACTAAAGCAATCTGACATTTTATTACAATGAGTAACCAAGTAAATGAGAGAAAATATAAGGTAATAGATTCAAAGCTAAGGGGGAAAGTACCAAAAGCTGCTATGGATCAAAGTTGATTTGTAGATCAGTATGTTATGAGTGATGTTATTAAACAGTAAAACATGTTTCTATTATGTGACCTGCGGCAAATCACTGCTAAGCCTTAATGTCCTTACGTGAATAGTCATTATTGCCAAAGATTGTTGTAGAAAACAAATGCACTGAAATTGTATGAGGAAAAAAAAGAAGAAATTGTGTAAGAAAATGCATTTGAAAAAAATAAGTTTGAGGTTCAGATACATTACGTCCAAAATCTTTCATTTTGAAATTTTACTTGTTTTATTCCTTAGCTTTTCATTAAAATAGTAAATATGTGACAGGTTATTCCATGTACAAATGATGGTCTAGGTAGTAAAATTTAAAAGTACAAATCTAATTACATAATGAAGTTATAGCCTTTCTTAAAGTGTGCTTTCTCTGGTGAATTTTCTTTTGTCAGTGTATTAATCTGATGTGGGTTTTTTGGTCTTGTCTTTTGGGTTTTTGTAGGGCAGGATCTCACTATGTAGCCCAGGCGGGCCTCAAACTCATGGTGATCCTCCTGCCTCAGCCTCCTGAATGCTGAGATTACAGGCATGCACCACTATGCCCAGCTAATCTGATGTTTTGTGTTTTGTTATTTTTATTAAATCTTAGAGGATCTTTGAAGATTTGATTTGTTTTCTATATAACCTAATGCGCCAAGTCAGCGTCTTGATTAAGAATAACTTTCTTGATTAAGAATAATTTTCTTTTTATTGTATATGCATAATAAAACGTTTATGTGTTTAGCAGCTGTATTAAGCTGTTTTATATGCAATCGAATTCATCCATTTTTTTTCTTTTCTTTTCTTTTTCCTTGTCTTTGAGACAAGGTCTCACTATGCAGTTCAGGCTGGCCTTGAGCTCACTTTGTAGCCCAGGCTGGCCTCAAACTTGCAATAATCCTCCTGCCTCAGCCTCCTGAGTGCTGGGATTACAGGCATGTGCCACCACACCTAACTTTCATTCATTTTTAAATGTATACCTAAGTGTTTTTAATACACTCATAGATTATATATGTAGCCATTACTGCAGTTTAAGAATAATTTCATCATCTAAAAAATTTCATCCCCTGTGTAGTTAAGCTATTATTCATACCTAAATCCTTCTAGCCAAAAGCAACCATTAATCTATTTCTATCTTTATAGAAGTTCCTTTTCTGGATATTTTATATCAAAGGAATCATAGTATATAGTCTTTCGTGACTAGCTTCTTTTGCTTAGCATGTTTTTAAGGTTCTTTCATGTTATCACAAATGTTCATATTTCATTCCCTTTTTTGCAGGTCAAACTTAGGACCTTGTGCATGGTAGGCAAGCACTCCACCATGGACTGAGCAATAGTCCTAGGGTTTTCATTCCTTTTTTTTTAGAGCTGAGTAAATACTTCATTTTGGGTGCACATCATGGCTTGTTTAGTCATTCACCCATTATTGAACATTTGGACTGTTTCCATGCTTTGGCTATTGTGAATAGACTTGCTAGACATATTCATGTATAAGGTTTTGATTGAACATTTGCTTTTTGTTCTTTCTGGTATATCTGTGGGAGTGGAATTACTAGATGATATGTTCATTGTGCATAACCATTTCAGGAGTTGTTTTCCAAGTAACTGTACCATTCTACATTCCCACCAGCAGTGAGAGATGATTCTGATCTCTCATTATTCTTGCCAGCAGTAGTTATTAATTAGTTTTTGATTCTAGCTATCCTAGTATTTGAATTGGTGCCTTAATATGTTTGGAGTTTTGGAGTTTGTTTATTTGTTTGTTTGTGACAAAGTCTCGCTGTGTAGTTCAGGCTGGCCTAAAATTCACTGTGTAGCCCAGGCTGGCCTGGAACTTTCAGTGATTCAAGTGCTAGGATTGCAGGTGTGTGCCACCATGCCCAGCCTTAATATGGTTTTTGATTTCCATTGCTCATTAATGATGTTGAACATCTTCTTCATATACTTATTTATTGTATATCTTTCTTTTAGTTGAAAAAAGGCCTATTTTGCTCATTTTCATTAGAATGATCCTTTGCTCATTTTTAATTAGATTTTTATCTTTTTCTTATTTAGTTCTTTGTATATTCTAAATATAAGTTCATCAGATAAAAGATTTATTATTTTCTCCCATTCTCCCATGAGTTTTCTTAATAGTGTCTTTGAAACACAAAAGTGTTTTATTGTAATGCAATCCAGTTTATTTTATTTATTGTTTATATGTGCTTTTGGTGTCATAGCTAAGAATCCACTGCCAAATCTGTTTTCAGGAAGATTTACTTCTGTGTTTTCTTCTAACAGTTTTAGTTTTTAAAATTAGGTCTTTGTTTCATTTTCAGTTAATTTTTGTGTATGAGATAAGAATCCAACTATGGCTATCCAGTTGTCCTAGCACCATTGTTGAAAGGACAAGTTTTCTTCTTTGAATGGTCTTGGCATGCCTGTTGAAAATGAGTTGCCCATAGATACATGGGTTTAGTTCTGGAATCTCAATTCTGTTTCATAGATCTGTATGTCTTGATTGTCAAATGTGTGAATTAAAAAATTTATCATGTAATGTTGTGGTACATGAAATCAACCTCACTAAATCTATGCATATTGGCTGATTTTTACCTAACTTTTGGGGAAGGATTGTGAATAGGGATGTGGAGGGACAAGAAAATTATGTACGTTTGAAAATTAAATTTGTTTGCCCAATGTTATGTTATATTAGTTTCCTAGGACTACCATAACAAAGTACCACAAATTGAGTGGCTTTAAACAACAGAAATTTATTGTCTTATGGTTCTGGAGGCCAGAATTCCAAAACCAAGGCTTCCGTATAGTTACCTACCCTCTAAAACATGCAGGGGTCGTGTACTCCATAAAACATCTTCCTGGCCTCTAGTTCTTTGTTACCAGGCCTTGGCAAGCATTCCTTGGCGTGTAGCCACTGTGCTTCAATGTCTGTCATCTCACGGAATTCTCCCCTCAAGTGTCTGTGTCTCTTCTGTTAAGTTCACCAGTCATTGGGTTAAGTAGTCTTACCTACTCCCCAATAACCTCATCTCTTAACTAACTTAACTGAATTTAACCTCTGCCATATCCTATTTCCACATAAGGTCATATTAGGATACCAAGGGTTAGAACTACAACATATCTGTTTTGGGGGACACAGTTCAGTTCTATTACTCTTCATGGATTAATTCATCTAATATTCAAGTTTTTCTGTGTTCCATACTTTTTTTAGATCCTTGGTATTGAATATTATTATTGAGAAAGACACAGTCCTTATGTCTAAAAACCTTACTTAGGGGAAGAGGAACAGGTAAGAAGATAGTTACCATACACCATAAAAAGTTATCCTAGGGGTAATACTGAACCAAAAGTACATTGGAGTGGTACCTTATTGAGTTTGGACAGGTTAGGGAAATGGCATTAAAGGAGCAGGGGGGCTAAGTGTTATATGTGTGAGATCTGTAATTTTATCTACTGAATTTGGAAGTAGGAAAAGGAAGAGGTGAAAGGTTAGAGAAAAAAGGAAAGTTTAGACTTCATTATATAGTACACTGGGAGACCCACTGTAATACCTTAAGAGTAGGGGTCACACAGTCTTAAAATTTAGATAGGTTTTTCTAGCTGTACAGTAGAGAATGAATTTAAGAAAGCTAAAAGCAGAAACCCCAGTAAAAAGGCTAGCACAGTAATCAAGGGAAATGACTGAAATAAAGATATGAGAGATAGCCAAAGTGGATGATTAGAGAAGGTCTTTTTTCATGTATTAGGATTGGATTCTTTTTAATATTTATGAATTAAATGCCAATTTTACATATGTATACTTAATATAAAAATATCTAGCCTAATTGTAAGGGTAAATACATAACTTAATACTTTAGAACTATAAAATTTGTGTTTTGGGTTTTCTTTTGTTTTGTTTTTTGACACAGGGTCTCACTATATATAGTTTAGGCTGGCCTTTGAACTAAGTCACTATGCAGCAAAGATTAGCCTCGAACTCAAGGTGATCCTCTTGTCTCAGCTGGAATTACAAGCATGCACCACTGAGCCTGGCTTAAATTTACAATTAAAAAAAAATTGGGCTCCTAACAAAAAATTAATAGCTCTTGCTTTACACATATGACCAGAATTTTGTTAAAACACATACACAATTTTTTTCTCCTGAGGAGTTCTATAAGTAATTCCTGGTCTTAAATATGTGGTGGTGTTTTTCTACTAGAATGCATTGCTTATAATCCCAGTTAATCTGGAGGATCAGTGAAGAAGATTGCAAATTTGAGGCCCGCCTGGACAGCTTAATAAGACCCTATCTCAAAATTTTAAAATGAAAAAGGGACTGCAGCTGTAGCTGAGTGGTAGAGTCCTTTGGATTCACTCCCCAGTACCACTCTTCCCCACAAAAAATACATGAGAATCCGTGGTGTAAGCAAATAGCCATGTAAATTATAGCTCTGAAAATCTGTAGGCAGTCCCTGTTTAAGAGTAGAACTCTATCCAGTCATCTGTTGACAGGTATGCAGGTTGCTTCCAGGATTTAACTATTATGAATTGTGCTGCTCTACACATTGGTATTCGTGTGTTGCTGAGTATGATGTCTTAAGCTCTTTGGGGAAAATATCTAGCGGGGGATAGCTAGGTCATATGGAATTTCTAATGTTAGTTCTTTGAGAAATCTTCATAATGATTTCCATAATCACACTAGGATACATTCCCACCAACAGTGTAGGAGGGTCATTTTTCACCACAGCCTTGCCAGCATTTGCTATTTCTTGATTTTTTGATGATAGCCATTCTTTCTGGAGTAAGAGGGGATCTTAGCATTGCTTTAATTTGCATTTCTGTGATGACCAGAGATGTTAAGCTTTTTTTTTCCATATATTTGTTGGCTATTTGTACTTCTTCCTCTTTGAAGTATTGGTTTGTTTCACTTGCTCATTTCTCTACTGGGTCTTTTACTACAGGTGGTCTAATTTTCTTGAGTTCTTTATATATTCCAGATATTTGTCCTCTGAGGAGTACCTGGCAAAAATTTTCCCCCTTTTTGTAGGTTGTCTGTTCATTCTACTAATTGATTGCCTTGCTATAGAGAAGCTTTTCAATTTGATATAATCCCATTTGTTGATTCTTGTTATTTCTTGGGCAATTGCAATTCTGTTTAGAAAATCCTTTCCTACATTTATGATTTCAAGTGTTTTATCTACTTTATCTGGAAGCAGCCTGTATTACTGTCAACAGATGATTTGATAAAGAAAATCTGGTATCTATATATAATGGAATACTAGTCAGCTATAAAAAAGGACAAATTTGAGACATTTGTAGGGAAATGTGTACAACGTTGAGCAAAGTAAACCAGATACATGGGCTTAAATACTATATTATACCTCTCATTTAAGTAAGGCAGAGTGCAAATAAAGAGGTCAATATAGGATGGATAGAAGGAGAAGAGGTGATGGATCTCTTGCAAACAGAAAGAGGTACAAGAGATCCAGGGTGGCTGCAGTCAATTAAGCTGACTGGGTTCCTTGCTGGTGGGTGCCCAGTGTGCAGTGGCTGTGGACAGCAAGCTCTTCGATTGTGTACACAGCTTGTTGCTTGTACTGACTGCCCTAAGGGACCTTGGAGATACTCCCAGTGGATGTTCGTGTAGCTGACCTCCTGCCATCCCCGGTCCAGGCTCCAGACAGGCATACGGGGTGCCTTTGGGAAACCCCAGGGGACAGTGGAAAGGGTTCACATTGGACAGGTCATCGTGTCCATCCTCACCAAGCTACGGAACAAGGAACATGTGATCAAGGCCCTGTGCAGGGCCAAGTTCAAGTTCCCTGGCTGCCAGAAGATCCACATTTCCAAGAAGTGGGGTTTCACCAAGTTGAATGTAGATGAATTTGAACACACGGTGGCCAAGAAATGCCTCATCCCTGATGGCTGCGGGGTGAAATACATCCCTAATCGTGGTCCCCTGGACAAATGGCGGGCCTTGCACTCCTGAAGGCTCCCACTGTGCCTCTCCCTACCTTAACAAGTTCATCAGTAAATCTTATCTCTGCGCCCGCCCCAAAAAAGAGATCCAGGGTGAGGGGTGAGGGAGAGTAGAGGGAGAAATAAGCAGAACAAAGATACACTACTTATAGGAACCTAGTACCTCAAAGAAAGTAAACATTATGTACCATAAACATGAGCTAAGATTAATAATATCAGTAAGAATGAAAATGGGGAGTGGGGAATTGGAGGGGAAGGGATAGGGAAGGGACTTTTTAAAAAAGGAAGCAAGTTGTGTTATGTACATACACCCACTCGCCAAAATGATTACCTGATTCATGTGCTGCAAGTATGTACTAACTTAAAATCTTAAAATAAATAAAAGGTAGAACTCTTGGCAGAGCATTTGCCTAGCATCTGTTACACCCTGGGTTCAATCCCCAGTACTGATAATAATAATGTTAATAATACCTTTGCTTACCACATGCACACTCAAGCTTGAGAACAAAATCTCCTTCATAAATGAAGGCTTTGGTGTTGTTTAAAGTTTAGTAGAACCTAGGAGGACTAGTTAATATCTTTGTTTCTATACTACTAGTATAATGTTTAATCTGTTTTCAGTTGTTCAGCTGTTTTATAAAAACTGAGGTAATACACATCACAAAGTTAACCACTCTGAAGTGTACAGTTCAATAGTTCTTACTATGTTTACAATGTTATGCATCCATCACCACTAATTTCAGAATTTTTTCATCACCCCTCAAAAGAAACTCTATCTCCATCAGCAGTTATTCCCCTGCTTCTACCCCCAAACCAGTAATTACTTTTTGTGTCTGTGGATTTGATGTGTCTATTTTGGGCATTTTGTACAAAAGGTAATATATAATATGAGGCTTTTGTTTCTGGCTTCCTTAACTTAGTGTAATGTTTTCAAGGTTCATCTGTGGTATCTTGTGTCAGTACTTCATTCCTTTTGATGGTTGAGTAATACTCTGGATGTACTACACTATATTCATCGAACATAATGAGTGGGACTGGTGCTGTATTCCTTGGGGACTGGCAAGTCACAGGCACTCAGCCATTGTTTGTGAAATAAATACAGAATTGTAGGGAGTGAAACACAAGTTTATGTTGTCTATGAGGCTCTTGAGTTGGTCATGCTTGAGTTCATAGCCTAGCAGTGTTGTTTCCTAGCTGGGAATACCTGGCCAAGTTACTGAATTTTTCTTTTTTTTTCTTCTCTTCCTCCTCTTCTTTCTCCTCCTCCTCCTCCTCTTCTAGAATTAAATAAGGCTTAATATAAAACATAGAAAAATGCCAGGCATGTACAGTACTTATCAGTAGGTACTTGTTAGGTTACTATTACTGTGACATGTTTAGTAATGAAATTAAGTTGTCTCTTGTTCTGTAGTCTCTTACCTCATAGCATTCAGCAGATTGCATCAGATTAAATGTGTTCAATGAATTTCACAAGAAGTCAATCTTTAAGTAAGGGAGAAATGAGCTAATACTTATAATCTCATCAGTCACCTTGCAAAGTGCTTTACAGGTACTATCTTATTTTAACTTTTATATTATAGATACAGATGAGAAAATAAACTCTAACCATTTGGTCTAGACATACAAGAGAGAGTCAGAAGTCAGGGAACTTTGACACGACATTAATACAAACCTTAAAATGTTTACTCTTGGCTTGTTCTTTTTAGACATTTTTTCTAAACCTTAAGGGAAAAACCAAGTAAAAAAGTTCAGCGTATATGAGTAACATATGGTAAGTGTTACGAATGGTATTGTAGTTTTAGCCCCCTGTAAAAATTTGTAATTCTTGTTTAACACAGAAAAACATCTATATGCTACGCTTGTGCTCTGACCTTGCTGTCTTAAAAATCTATGCCATTGGTAGTGAAAAAACCCAAGCAAGAATAAGAGTGTATGTAGCACAGTTGTCTGCTACTAAAAGAGTAAAAACTATAGCACATAATGGCATCAACCTTTGATACGAAGGTTAGTGCATTTGAGGTTGGAGCAGTACACAGGATTTCATGTATCCAGAGAGTAATGAGCCTTGAGGAGTCATGAGGCAAGCTTGTTTCCTTTGATAGAACCAGCTCAATTTGGTAGGGCATTTGAACAGCACTTTTTTCCAATGTGATCATAAGGTATGTTCAAATTCCTGTAAATTAATGGTTCATACCATTAAGAATCTGGCTGAATCCAGCCCTATAACAGTCAAGTTAGAAATAATGGGGTTTTTTAATTACTTTGTTTGTGTAATTTGACTTTATCACTGATTCCATTAGCCTTTGGATTGCAAGGTTTGAACATTCTGTCTGGGAAAAACAGAATTAAAGCCGTTAAAGTAAAATTCCTTTTAGTTTTTATATAACAGATTGCAGTTCACTTTTTTTTTCTTTGCCTTTTTTTGGTAAGGAATTCGTAAGAAATGTAACTGATTCCTGGTTAGATAAGGTTTGAAAGTTGAGGAAAACTATATTTATTCCTTTAGCACTTAGTTTTTTATTTTCTTGATATTTTAGAATAGAATTCTCCTGAAATTATCAAAGTTTTTTAAAAAATTTTATTACTGTATTCATCCGATAAATTTGGGTTGTAAATTTAAAGGAAAACTTTATATGATAGACTGGCTCTTGGAAACATTTTGCATGAAATTGAGAAGCATTCTATTACTCTGCTATGATTTAAGATTAAAGGTGACAGGTGGGTGGGATACCAATTCCAAAGTTTAAAATGCTAAAGAACAATTGTGAAATTCTTATTTCAGAATTCCCAGAAAGCTGATTTTATTGTCCTTACTGATGTTTAATTCACCAGACAGTAGGCTATAGAATAAAAACTGGTAGACTATAGAAGGATGGTTTCCATATTTAATGCATTTAAACAGTACTGAGTTTTCTTGTATCTTGGAAATAACTCACATACTGAATGCTAAGAGTCATATAGATAGTTTATAAATGTTGCAGTCTAGAGTGGACTATATAATTTGAGGTATACCCTGAAGTACAAAACTCAGTTTCCTTAAAAAAGGGGGGAATTGAAAGAGTATTTTTTTGTGTGTGTGGTACCAGGAATTGAACTCAGGACCTTGCTCTTGCCAGGCAGGCGTTTGTGCCGCTGAGCTATATACCTGGCTGAAAGAGTATTTTTGTCAGTAGAAATGTACAATAAGTACTCTGAAATGCAGCCTATCTAGGAACAGGCGCTGTTTTTTCCATTTTCTGATGTCCTCATCACTCCCCTTTTTCACAGTATGTACCATAGTTTTCATTAGGCACATCTCAAAAAAGAGATCCAGATGGCCAGTGAGTACATGAAAAAATGTTCAGCATCTTTGGCCATTAGAGAAATGCACATCAAAACACGGAATCCATCTTAGTCCAGTGAGAATGGCTATCATCAAGGACTCAAAGAACAGCAAATGTTGGGGATGTTGTGGGGAAATGTAGGAACCTGCCTACATTGTTGGTAGGAATATAAACTAGTACATCCACTGTGGAAATCAGTATGAAAGTGCCTCAAAAAACTAAAAATAGAAATTTCATTTGATCTAGCTATACCTCTCCTACTTGTCTCCCCCAAAGAGTTAAAGTCATCTCATTAGTGATACATGCATAACCCATGTTTATAGCAGCACAGTTCATACTAGCTAAATTGTGGCCTAGATGCCTATCAACAGATGAAGGACCAAGAAAATGTGCAATAAATATACTCGGGAGTACTACACAGCCATAAAGAAGGATAAATTTGAGTCACTTGTAGGAAAACAGATGCATCTTGAAGCTATAATGCTAAATGAAATAAACAGACACAGAATGTGAAATATTACATGGTTTCTCTTATGTGAGAAACCCAAAATATAAATAAAGAGCAAAATAAAGGAGAAATGGTATGAAACAAAGACTTCTTGGAGACAGGAAAGGGATCAGGAGAAAGGGGATAGAGGGAAGAGTAGGGGAAAAGGGAAGTAAAAATGATGAAGATATGATATGTATATGTATCGCCAGGCATGGTGGTGCACACCTGTAATCCCAGCACTTGGTAGGCTGAGGCAGGAGGATTGTTGTGAGTTCGAGACCAGCCTGGGCTCCAAAGTGAGCTGAAGGCCAGCCCGAACTGTATAGCGAGACCCTGTCTCAAAAAGACCCCCCCCCAAAAAAGAAATACATATATATGTAGCAGTTCTCCCAAATGAATGCATTTATTATATATTGCAAACATATACTACTAAAAATAATAAACAGAGTGAAATGACATGTTAATAATCAGGACTTTGATCACAATTGTAGTACCAAAAAAAACAGTAACAGTGATTTTGAGAGGTCGCAAGCCAGTAAAAGACCTTTGATTGGTGGAGATACAGTAGAAATACTAATATCAGAACAGTCCACCATGTGTTTTGAACATTCATCTTTGTTTCAAGAGTTCATTGACAATACTAATTCTTTTTTTTTTTTTTTTTTTT
>NW_004955454.1:6254154-6286909 GCF_000276665.1 Chinchilla lanigera | reverse complement strand
TCCGGTACCGGGAACCGAACTCACGACCTTGCGCTTGCCAGGCAGGCGCTTTTGCCGCTGAGCTAAATCCCCAGCCCGACAATACTAATTCTTAAATATTAGAGTAGAAGCATCATCTAAGAATAATGAAGATTCTGTTCTGGACCATCAAAATGTTAATGATGTCATTGAAAGAAGTGGGAAAAATTCAGAGAAAGGCACGGACTTTGAAAGAGGAATTACTGTAGACATACAACCTTATCTATATGTGAATGGTATTTTTATTTTATATATTGAACACAAAATTTATAGAAAAGGTTATAATAAAACAGAACCTAGTTTTTTTGTCTCAACATCATACCTTTGTCCAAAAAAAAAAAAAAAATGCCAATTTGGTTTTGGTTATTTCCTGCCTGGTAGAATTTTTATCAACCCTATCTTTAAGACGTTGTTAAGCTGGGAACAAGGCATCTGTTTTCTAGCTTTTTGATTTAGTCAAACCTAGTTCTTAACAGTTTTCTTCATACCCTTAAAGATAATGCTGTGTTTTTGTAGCACACATCACTCTGTTTCTGCCTACCAGCTGACATCTCAGACTTCCTCTTTAGTAGTGATGAGTTGTGTTGAACCAGGGATCAGTGGCAACTACTCTGAGATAGCCTATTAGAATTTGTGTATTTCTAACATGAAGAGTGGAAGTATTTCTACCAGGTAGTATGTAAGACTTATCTTCTGCTACTGTTGGTGATTGAAGCCTTAGCATCCACTGTTTTGATTGGGATACAAGCTTAGACAATTACAATGAATAGACTTTCTTTTGTCACACATTGTAACAAGCATTGTAACAACACATTGCAAGGAGCATTGCTCTTTCCACCGTCTTTGTTAATGCCACAAAGAAAAACAATACCTGAATCTCTAAACTCAGAGTACTTTTTATTCAGTTTTATGAGATTCCCCAGCAAGTGGAAATGTCTTTATGGTTGTTGAAGCTTTTAATAGAAGTGAAAGGCAATAGAAAAAATGTGTTAACACTTTTGTATGCTAATCCACAGCTGTTTATACTCTGACAGAGTGGTAAGACTGTTCACTTTCATATCACTGCCTTTTAAATTAGGTAAACAGAGGAGCCGTAACCCCCACTTTTTTAAAGTGAGTCTGAGATATATGGGCTAGGTCACACAAATGTAATATGTGACAAATTGAATGGAGATGTCAACCCTGGTTTTGAGATTCTTTGACCCATGTTCTTTTGGCAACATACTTTGACTTTATGCTTTGTTCACTGAACTCAATCCACCACACCACACCCCTTTTAAACCATATTTTCAGCATAATAAAGGTGAAGGGAGAGTTTCAATAAGTGGGTTTCTAGTACATACAAGTAAACCTCTGTGATAGGTTTTGATGTCAAGAAGGCAGAACCTGTAGATGCAGTAGGTGGAGCTCTGCACAATAAAAACCTCATTTTGCTTAGCCAGGGATCTATTGCTGTTGGAGAACAACACCGGCAGAATAGTTTCCCTGGTGTTCAGCGTGTAGTTTTCTCCACAGAGCTAATCTAAGTAAATAGATTGTTGGCAGACAGAGCAAACTTACGTGTAAGAGTCGGGGAAGCATGGCTATGGCTAAAGGAAAATCTGTGCCTCCCTCTGACCTTGATGTTTGTCTTCCTTGTGCAGTGGGCTAAGTTACTTTGTTAATTTACATCATACCCACTTCCCCCTCATTTTTCTCTGACTGTAACAAGTCTTCTTCCTTTTCGGATGGATTTTACAAAGAAAGATTTTTGCTCAGTATTTGTCATCATAAATTCTCATTGCTGCTGCTGCCCTCAAAAGGATTGTGTAAGTGAGGTGGGTAAGAATTTGCAATTTATTTAAAGGATATATTGTAGCCTTTTTGGTGACATTATTTAGAAAGTTTCAGTTTGAGTACTGAAATTGTTAATTTCAAAGTGCTTTTTAAAATATTTAATGTTCTGTATTGTATTTTATGTGAGGAGGAGGTAGCCTTTTTCACTTCTGAATGGTTAAGAAAAGTTTTACTTGTATGAAGAGATAGTTAACATTACTCTAAATTTAAACTTGCTTGCTTTTTTTTTTTTTTTTTTTTTGGTGGAGATAGGGTCTCACTGCATCGTTCAGGCTGCTTTTGAACTCTATGTACCCCAGCCTGGCCTGGAAGTCACGGCAATCCTCCTGTCTCAGCCTCCAGGGTGCTGGGATTACAGGCATGGGCCACCACACCTGGCTAAATTTAAACTTTAAAAATCAAGTGCTGATAGTTTTTAAGAGCTGAAAGAGTGAAATAGAGAATCCTGTATTATGATTAACTTTTCTTTTTCTAGCAGATTAGTTAGCAAATTTAGGTATATACAATTCAAAGAAAAGGTCAGAGTCTATAAAATATGTATGGGTTTTGTTTTTGTTTTTGTTTTTCTTCCAGTACCAGGAATAGAACTCACGACCTTGTACTTGTCAGGCAGGCACTGTGCCGCTGAGCTAAATCCCCAGCCCCTGTATGGGTTTTTTTTTAAAAGTTCAAATAAAGTAACTTATTTGATGAACACTTATGAACTCTGTGTGCCCTTGTGGACTTACCTTGTTTGGTTTTCTTGTATTTCAGTGAGTGTTGTACAAAAAATGTCTTTTTAAAAAAGATAATGCATAATATTATATCACCCTGATAATAGCTCTAGTAGGTATACATTAAATATTCAAGGCGTATTTATGTTACTTACGTTTAATGAAGAGAAATAAGAAGGTTCTGTCCTTTTAAAAAAAGAAGACACTATAGCTCAGAGAGATCCTGTGAATTACCAGAGTAAGACAAGAATACTTGTACAGCCAGTTAGATCCTGGCTCTGGGAGAATGGAGAAAGAATTGTGTCTCCTTAATAAACTTTAATTTTATTCTGTGTAAGATTAGCCAAATTTATTTACCGTAGTACTCTGTGGGTTTTGTGTTTTCCACCCTCCCTCATTCATGATATGTGGGCAGTACTTTGTTCTTTAGACTAAGACTGAGTGGGGACTGTACAGGGAAGAAGAAAAGGATGGCCTTTGGAGGATTGTCTGGCTTTAAGTCCAAGCCATTTCTGAAATTCCTAAACTAAAGGAAATAAGATAATTTTTGGTGTAAAAACATTTTGTTATTATTTTATTCTTTCTGATGCTAAAAATCATGGTTTAGAGTCATCTAGACCAACTTAAAAATTATCAGTTATAAATACGGATTTCTCATGTCTTAAAAACAAGAAGCCCATGAGCAAGTAGAAGTGCTTAAAAACCTGTAATTGTTTATTTTCAACAAGCTTCTATTTTATGTCTCAGTTGACCCTCTCTCCATCATCACCACCTGGGAGATTGAACCAAGGTGTCCTGTATCACTGAGCCACATCCCTAGTCCTTTACTGTTTTTTACTTTGAGAGACGGTCTTGTTAGGTTGCTTAGGCAGCACTTGAATTTGTAATCCTCCTGTCTCAGCCTCTCCAAATACTGGGTTTATAGGTGTGCGTTACTATGTTCAACTTCCCAGTTGACTTTTTTGTAGGTTACTTCAGGGTCAGTGAAGTTTCAGTCTTACTCCATACGCTTTACTTGATCATCTTTTAATACACAATTTATAAATTCTTGCATCTCCCAGATTTATTCAAAAAAATCTTTCCTAGGTATTGTATTTGATCATACTGATTTCTTCATGAGAGCTGACTGGTGAAATTTTTGGTCACATAAGGCAATAGTTGCATCTGAATGTTTTTATTAGTGTATGGAACTATCTATACTTAAAAAGGTAGCTGCTACCATAGCTGTAGGTTAAGAAAATAGCATAACCTAATAGATTTGAGTTACATTATGCACAATTTGTTTTGTGCTTCTATGTATTTTGTTCGATTTCTGTTCCTACTTGCAAATAGAAATTACTATTTATAAAGATGAATGCCTGTGTATTTGCATGAAGAGGGCTAACAAAAGGATTATTTCTTTAGGAAAGTCAAAAATAAAACCAAATTAAAGAGAATTTTGGGGGGTGTAGAGGGGAAGTGGGAGTTGAACTCAGGACCTTGTGTTTGCCAGGCAGGCACTTTGCCACTGAGCTATATAGCCCCAGCACCGAAGCGAATTTTTATTGCCTTTTTAACCCTAAGCTTTATTTATTATCATTGCAAATTGCCCTTGACTAGCCTTGGATCAGCAAATTTAATAATTCAAAGCACTTTCAACCTAGAAAAGACATTTCATTCCCACTTCTGTGAATTTTAGAAGATAAATTGAGCATATATTATGCATATGCATGAGACAGAGACTCTGAAGCCCAGGACTATGGCTGCTTTCCAGCTGGTACAAAATTCAAGTCTTCTGTTGTTAAATCTTTTTGTTTTTCCAATGTACCTATGCTACATCGAAACAGAAGAATCAGTGCATGTTTGCTGTATTAATATGTAGAATTTTCTCACCAATAAGCCAAACACATTCCCCTGAAATATATGTACTTATGGAAGAAGGGCCATTTCTTTCCTCATTAAATTGTTTTTTCTTTAGCTACTTTTCTGTTAACATTAGAACTGTCTTTACGTGCAAAGTCCAACTTGTTTACCAAACTGTCAGATAATTTTTTGCTAATAGTAAACGTTCTACAGATTTAATACACAATTTTACGTAGTTCTTACCATTATTCTTACAAATAACATTTCAAAAGTTTATTTTGTAAAGTTGTTCTTTTGGGTTTTTTGCTTTGTTTTGTTTTGATTTTTGCAGTTTTGTTGTGGCAGCACTGGGGATGGAACCCAGGGATGATTTACCACAGAGTTACATTTCCCCACCTCCTTTTTATTTTTTGAGACAAGGTCTTGACAAGTTGCCCAGGCAGGAATTGAACTTGGAATCCTCTTACCTCAGCCTCCCAAAGGATTACGGGCACTTGCCTGCATCACTGCATCTGTCTTCATTTTATGTACTTTTACTTGTTAATTGTAAAACTAATATAAAACAAAATACTCAGCTTTTCTACTACTGAAGAACTTTAATTGGGACAGTCATTAGTGTTTTTTGTTTTTAAGAGACGTGAGAAGGATTTATTAGAGGTAGATATAGGATACTCTCAAGAGTGGAATGTGGATGCTCAGAGAAATGAGGTACGATACAGTTAGGACAGAGGATCTTTGTATTTTGGGTGGTAGTGATATAATCCAGATAATATAAGGGAAATATTATAGCTCCTGACAGGCTAGACCCCAAGTAGCAACCGAGACCACTAGGACATTGAAGCAGACAGTGACATCTTTATTTTCAACTGGTGTATGTGGTCGGGTCAAGGGCAAGAAGGCTGTTGACCATGAACAAAGGAAGAGAGCCTGCTTTATAGACTAGTCTAGGCATGGGAGAGGGGAGTTTTTCAGGGGTTACTGGTGGGTCTGGTGCCTCTAGGGGAGGGAAGTGCTGGCTGACATTGGCGTGTGCTGATTTACAGCGTGGCATTCTGTAGACTCATGAGGTTTCCTGGAAGCCTGAGAACCAGGCCTGGGAGCCATCCTGATAAACAGATTTACTTTAGTCTCTCGAGCTGAGTGAGGGGCTTTCTGTTTGAACAGACTGGTGGTCTGTCAGAGTTTTTCTCTTCAAGTTGGGCAGGGTACAATGTGAGGGACAGTGGAAGTTAAGAACAGAAAATATCCAGGGAAAGAAAGCTATTTTATTGTCTAAGAGAGACAAAAGGGGTGCAGAGTTCCCAAGGACCCCCCGCTTCTCTAGGGAGTTTTATAGAGTAAAACCAGAAGGTGAAGCCAGTCTAAGGTGGGACAGAGCTAGAGTCACCTAATAAGATTACAAGTACAGTCACTAGGTAACATTGATTCGATGGGAAATTACAAGGTGGGTATGAGGTAAGACAAAACTGTGGTCAATCAATAAAATTAGAATTGCTTAGAAATAGTGACTAAATAAGCAAATGTACATAGACCCAAGGACTTTTCCTCAAAGGGAAGTTCTGGTCTTTCACCTGTTTAGAATACCAGTCATTGCTGTTCATCCCCAAGGGAAATATGTAGGTGTAGTCATTCTGTATTGAGGTCTGGCCTTTAGCAAATGTGCTTCTACTCACTGTTGTAATTCATCTATATTGGCTTCTTTTTGAGGGCCTAGCATGTCTGACTGCCTATAATATTTATACCTAGCTTAGTGTCTAATAGAGTGAGTCTGTGCAATTCAATAATATAGTCTTAGTCTTGTCTTGTGGGTAGGAGGATGGCCACCTATAGTGAGATAATAGTCTATACATATGAGAAATCCCAAAAGGGTGGTCCGTTTGTGGGTGAAAAAAGACTATTTGCAAGTAAAAAGAAAAAGGGCAAACCTGTTTGTAGCTGAATGGAAATTACCCAGGTTTGCTATTTTGGGAGGAAAAAAAGAAACAAAACAAAACAAAACAAAACAAAACTTGGGCTTGTGTTCTGAAGCTGTAGTTTTTCTTCAAAGTACAGTTTTTAAAATCTTTATTTTCTTATCTCCTTTCTACCTAGTTTTCAGTTCTTCTACCTACCTCATCCTACCTGAAGACTTTCAGTCCCTTATTAATAAAAGGACACAGAAGGTCCAACGGCTTTTCTTCATGTAACTGCTTCAGTCTGAGAAGGGGCATTAACCCTGCCTACCTATGACTTTTTTTTTTCTTTTTTTTTACCTATGACTTAAAAGTCTAGTCCTGACTAAGGAGGTGTAGCAATATTGGGTTCCATCTTTGGAAGAACTATCATTTTTCAGTAGTCAAACCAGAGTCAAGATCTCCACAGTCTCCATCTCTCTTTTTAGTTAGGTCCCTTCATGGTCACCAAGATAAATGTCACCAGCCTGGGTCTGAGAGTCCCCAAGGCTGAAATACGTAACTTAACCCACCCCTTTTAAAATGAGTTTGTAAGCCGAGTGTGATGGTGCACGTCTGTAATCACTGGGAGGTTGAGGCAAGAGGATCAGGCTACGAAGTGAGTTCAAGTCCGGCCTGAACTGCATAGCAAGACCCTGTCTTTAAAAGACCAAAAAAGGGGCTGGGGATTTAGCTCAGCGGCACAGCACCTGCCTGAAAAGCGCAGCGTCATGAGTTCGATTCCCAGTACTTAATAAAAAAAAAAAAAAAAAAAAAAAAAAAAAAAAAGAGTTTGTGAATACACTGACTTGTGATGTGGAAAAAATTTTTTCAGGATGCATCAGTAAAAGACATGAGAAGCATTTATTAGAGGTAGATCTAGGACATACTCAGAGCAGAGTGCGGGTACTCAGAAAACAAGGTACACCACTAATTTGCTGAAGGAGTTGCTGTTTGAAAGGCAAGCTTGCTATATTAAAGCACCTTTTTACTTCAGTACCATTATTTGCTAATTTTATTAGAATTATGTGATGACATGGATAAGTTGGGGAAATTTAGCTGGATTTGGAAAAATGAGAAAATTAAGGAAAAAAGATAGTAATCTTTGCAATCATTCATGGAATCAAACTTTTTAAATACATAAGTTTTACCATAGAGTCAGCTCTACTATGGTTTATTATTTTGAAAAATTAGCCCTAGGGGTAGAATTATCCAAATAAGGTTACTCAGTGGGTAATTGAAAATTACCCAACTCTGGATAAAACTTCTGTGTGTAAAGACTTACGCACTAACCATTCACTGTATTCCTCCAGTAATATCTAAAACTGTTGAAGTAGGTTTTTTCCTAGACGTACATACCTATGGTAGTTCAATTTGTAAATTGGTCTTAGTAAGAAATTAACAATAACTAATAAAAAATAATTATAGCAATACACTAAAATAAAATTTATATAACTGTGGTCTCTTTCTCGGAGAAACTCAAGATAAATATTAACATTGTCAGACTGAAGTTGATTGCAAGTCACTCAAACCATGGAAAGTGAAACTATCAATATTAAGATTTCACTGATTCAGGATATTTGTATTTCATTTAGATCTGTGAAAGGTTATGTGCATTTCAGTAATTTCTTAAGTTGTCACTAATTTTGTTTTACTACAATTTATTACATCTGTCACTGAGACCATATAGGTGATTAGAATTTATAATTTTAGTAAACTTTTCTGAACATATCCCTCCATCTTTGTGTTAATAGATGTTCCGCACCATTTGGATAATGTATTGGTATAGCTACTTCACCTCTTAATCCATGTAATCACTTAAGTGAGATGGAAATGAATTTTTCCTTTAGTCTTTTAATAGTAGTAGTTTATTCTCATGCTTTGTCTATTTTCCACACATGGCAAAAGTTTTATTTTCAAAGAACTTACCACTTTATAAAGATTCTAGACTATCCCAATGAGTTACTAGTTAGTATTCCATAGAATAGTGATGAATTTTCTTCTGAAATTAAGCACAGTGCTTATATTTCATGCCTATCTGATATATCATTGCTAATTTTATGTTTTGTTCATGCACACTTTTTTTTTTTGGTACAAGGAGTTGAACTCAGGACCTTGTGCTTGCCAGGCACACTCTGTGCCGCTGAGCTGTATCCCCGTCCCACAGTAACTCTTTAGTTATTGTGCCAAAACAATATAAGCCCTTAACCCTTTATGTTCATTCCAACGTTCGTATTCAACATTCAAAATAGTAATTGATGTATTTTTTTAAATCATTAAATACTTCATTTAAGTATAGTATACTGTCAAGTTAGGGCAGTGGTATGATTTCTTAATTGTATAAATGAAAAAAGTTTGAGAAAATATTTCAGTAATGTAACATATCATTCTTAAATATCCAGAAGAATCTTCTCCCTTTACTGGATGACAGAAGCATACAAATTAAATGATCTTCTTTGCGCAAATTATTTCCCTTCCAAAGTAATTGCTGTATTGATGGATATATTAACATATAAAGGTGAACAAAAGATCCACTAACCAGTTGGAACACTTGGGCTTTGTTTTAGCCAATAACTTCCTTTACTTGAAAGAAAAAGTTGTTATCATCAGCGTGAATCTTTTCATTGCCACGTTAAGTGCTCACATTAAGTGACCCTGCTGGCACACTATTCCTTGTTTTCTTGTGAGAAGCCAAATTGCCACTTTCTGCCTCTGATCTTGCATGGATCCACTCCTGCAGCCTAATCAGAAAAAAGGGGGACCTAGTAGAACTTAATTAGAAATGAGAGGACAAAGTTCAGAACCCTGCTTTCACCAGTGTGTTTTTGTGGCTATGTTTTTGTTTTTAGGGAGTGAAGCCAGCTAGTTTTGACAAAGTAGCAATTCCTGAAGTGAAGGAAATTATAGAAGGATGCATAAGACAAAACAAAGATGAACGGTAAGTTGCCTCTTTTGACTTGGTGTTGTTTGAAAAAACTCAAAACACAGTTTCCTCTGAGTGTAAGACTCTTATCTGATGGGTATTTAATCCTTCTGATTAGTTTTTCCATTTATGCCATGTAATATTTTAAAAGTAGGGCTCTCTTGATTGAGGCTATTCAGGTTCTATGTACTGCAGCAGTGTGAGAATGTGGTTTAGTGGAAGTTAGGTAAACCAGAACAGCCTTAAACATAGTTTTCACATTCAGTGAGAGTGACTTAATAGCATTAGCATGATTTATAAAATTCAGTGGAGTTCATTCCCTAATACAGCAAACCTGTGCCTTAGTTTTTTTATCTATTGAATTTTAAAAAGTAAAATAAAATCTTGGTGCCGGTTTCTTTTTGTTTTGTTTTGTTTTGTTTTATCAGAGGCATAAGCAAATTCATTTAGCAGAAGCAAAGAAGTACACACTCAGAAAGAACTGCAGCCAGCCTTGGAGGAGTGAGGTGCCAAAATTTTTGCTCTTTAAGATCAATTCAGCTACACAGGTCTTGATTTCCTGTCATTATGCCAGAATCAAGGAAGAGCAAAACATCAAAATTTCTCTGATTACAAGAGGACTTGGCCCAAGGCTTAGGAGGAGATCTGGCTTAGTCATTTATACTAATAGAAGACTTTTTCTCAGAGGAGTGGCAAGTATCTGATCTACCATACAGCTGATTCATCACTCTTTACGAAAGGCATGAGTCTGTATCTTTTTTTGAAAAATAATCTACCTTCACCTGCCAGAAAGGAAAAAGTACACCAACCTAGTACAAATAGAAATTGTAAATTGAGCATATTCTACCTCCTGAAGAATGGGAGCTATCAGGTATATCAGCCACAGTGAAGAATTCCATATCTTCACTTCTCTAGTCTCATATTCTTTCTCATAACTTTGTTATTTAGAAGAACTTAATGTCATGCTTTTTAAGACATTTTAGGAGATTATTTAGTTTGTGTTTCTATTTTTATGTATACTGAGTCCTTCAATCTGTTTAAAAACCTTTTTCTTATAAACAAAGGAATATTTGTTTGAGGTCTTAAAACATTTTACTCTGTTTCTTTTCTGGATGGAACAGCTTACTAGTATTTTGGAACCATTATAGCTAAAGAAGATTCTTTTACTATTAGCTTTCTGCTTACCTTGAACAAGGAATTGAACAAAGAATTGAAAGAATTTTATTAAAGTAAATAAAAGTTGCTATAGTAGAAAGCACCAAAGTATGAATCAAAACATGTATGATCTTGGTTTGATTCTATCATATACAAATTTTAGAACTATGAGCAAGATTTTAAGCTTTCCTAATCATCAGGAGATGATACCTTATTGAATGTTACTCAAGAGTTAGATAAGGTCATAGGTAAGAGGATTATGGTTACTTATAATTAAAATGCTATACAAATGATTGTGTATTTTTAAGCTTTGATAGGCTACAATTTTAAACTGTCTTTATCTGATGGTGTACACCTGGGAATCCAGTACTCTGGAGACTGAGGCAAAAAGATCAAAAGTTCAGGACCAGCCTAGAGAATTTAGTAAAAAAAAGTCACTCTCAGTTCTTTCTCACAAATCAGATCATTATGATATTATGATATTGGTAACTTAAGTACAACTCACGAAGTATTCACATGGAATAATGTAGAAATAAATTGTAAATCTTCCCTTTCCTTTTCAGTCTCTCATGTAATAATAATTGTCATATTTAAAAGTTTATCTTTTCAAGCTTTGCACAGTGGTAAGTGCCTGCAATCTCAGCATTCAGGAGGCTGTCTGGAGAATCACTTGAGCCTAAGAATTCAAGATCAGCCTGGGCAACCTACTGAGACACCTCAAAAGGGAAATTACCTGTTAAAGTTAATGACATCTTGGTTTTGTTTCTTTTTCTTTTCCTTCTCTTTGGAAGATACTCCATCAAAGACCTTTTGAACCATGCCTTCTTCCAGGAAGAAACAGGAGTACGAGTAGAATTAGCAGAAGAAGATGATGGAGAAAAGATAGCTATTAAGTTGTGGCTGCGCATTGAAGATATTAAGAAATTAAAGGGAAAATACAAAGACAATGAAGCTATTGAGTTTTCCTTTGACTTGGAGAGAGATGTGCCAGAAGATGTGGCTCAGGAAATGGTAAATTTGTACTAATCCACCGTTTAAAAGTCCATGTAGATTTATATACATTGATACTGTTCAGCAAAAAAGTAGTTGATAAAGTGATGTGTGTGGTATATCCCATTAGCATATACAGCCTCTTCTTTTACGTTTTTGCCCTGTTTTTCTAATGGGTGTGTGATCCTTCTTAAAAGCTGTTTTATGGTTGGGTGTGGTGGCATACACCTGTAATCCCAGCACTCTAAGAGACAGGCAGGAGGATCACAGTAAGTGCAAGGGCAGCTGGGGACACAAAGTGATTTCAAGGCCAGCCTGAACTGCATAGTAAAACCCTACCTCAAAAAAGACCCCCCAAAACAATTATTTTATTTTTTGGAAAAAGACATAAAGATGGATGAGATAAAGAACAAACTAGAATGTATTCTAAGTAGTCATTTTAAAAGTCTATAAGGTTGATAGAGGTCTAATTTGTATAAGTTAGAGTGAAAGTTGCATTTTTAAATATTGGGTAGGCCTTTGATGAGTCAGATCAGTTGTTACTTACTAGGCACCCTTTGCTGTATCCTTATTTCAAGTTTGTCTTAAGATCACTTTTCCAAAAGGAAACCCTTCATCATGTTTATGCTTGACACAATGTCTGAAATAGTCAATTATTATGCAAAGTCACTCATCAAATATCTCTAGGATTAATAAGAACCATTTAGTAGTCATTGCCCCTGAGAATGGGTCAGGTGTGAGAGATTTAAGTGGTAGTGTTTTATACTGTTTGCAGTTTTGGGGGTTTTTTGTGGTTTTTTTTTTTCCATGTATTCACAACAGTTTTATCTGGATAAGCGTATGCCTAATGAAAGGAAATAAAACCAACACATGTTAATGTTAATGACTACGAGTCAGAAATACGGTGACTAGAATAAAATATTTTACTTCTTTTTTGAACACTGTGGTTTTAGGTGCCCCTTTGTTTTGATTGTCTTGAGCAGAAAGGTACATCCACCTGGAATTTCTACAAAGATGGTGGCACCCACCCACCTACCACAAGGATGGGGAAGTGTGCAATACAAACCAATAATTTCACAGTTTGGTTAAGAGCAGTCCTGAGAGTAGTTGCTTCCCCTTCTCTACTTTTCTACAATGTGATTTTTGCTTAATATTTTCTTACTTTCTTTTAATACCCTGTTTTTCCTGATATACCCTTTTATTCTGTAGGTAGAATCTGGGTATGTTTGTGAAGGTGATCATAAGACTATGGCTAAAGCTATCAAAGACAGGGTGTCGTTAATTAAGAGAAAACGAGAACAGCGCCAGTTGGTACGAGAGGAGCAAGAAAAAAGAAAACAGGAAGAGAGCAGTCTTAGACAGCAGGTTGAACAACAGTCAAGTGCTTCCCATACAGGAATCAAACAACTCCCTTCTGCTAGCACTGGTATACCTACTGCTCCCACCACGTCAGCTTCAGTTTCTACACAAGTAGAACCAGAAGAACCTGAGGCAGATCAGCATCAACAACTACAGTTCCAGCAACCAAGTATATCTGTGTTATGTAAGTATTCGGAGATGTAACAAATATGTCGATGATGTTCCTAACTTTCCCTCCCCCCAGTGCTAAGGATCTAACCCAAGGCCTCACGCATGTTCAGCAAGTGCTGTACCACAGACCTACACCCCAACCCCTGAATTGCCTTTTTTTATCTTGTTTGTTTTGGAGTAGAATTACAAATTCAACATATAATAAGGAATTTGAAGTGGTTGCCATGTAACTTCTTTTGATTCTTACTACCATACCTAATAGAATAGAAGGATAAGACATTGGGGAAATGTGATCAGAATGTGAGATAATTTCAAAATTTCCAATATCTTGAGAGATACCAATTTATAGAATGTTACTTTTCATAGTACCTTAAATACAGTTAATGAACAGTGAACAAATTTAACTGCTTAAAATTAAATCTGTTGATCTGGTTCAACTCTTTCAACAAAGCTAAATAGCTTAGAGACTAAGAACTAATGTAACTGGTAGTTACTGACTGAATTAACAACCTAATGTTGAGAGCCCACAGGTAAGACTTTGAAAGCTGGATAAAACTTAAGCCTTACTTATAACATTGCATTTTATTTCCCTTGTTTTTCAAGTGATAAGATTCTTGATAACCAGAGAATTTTTTTTTAAAGAATATATTAGAATTTTTTTCCAAATGAATCCCTCATTTAATTGTTTAGTTTTTTTGTTGTTGTTGTTTTCCAGTACCAGGAATCAAACTCATGACCTCACACTTGCCAGGCAGGCACTGTGCCACTGAGCTAAATCCCCAGCCCCTGGATCCCTCATTTAAATGTAGAAATTTATTTCCTATGATTGCTACTAATTTTTTCTTTAGTTCAGGTTTGTGGAAACAACCAGTTAACCCTAATGTAATGTCTAAAATATTATGGGAAATGTGAACTTCCTTTTGTAATTTGTCTTTCTGGTTTTTGTTTTTGTTTTGGGGGTTTTTTTTTGGTGATTCATTTCAGCCGATGGGACAGTTGACAGTGGTCAAGGATCATCTGTGTTCACAGAATCTAGAGTGAGCAGCCAACAGACAGTCTCATATGGTTCCCAACATGAACAGGCACATTCTGCTGGTACAGTCCCAGGGCACACAGCTGCTACTGTCCAAGCACAATCTCAGCCCCATGGCATATATCCACCTTCATGTATGGTAAGTAAATAGAGAAGAGAACGTAATACTACAAGAGCCAGTAGGTAATTCTGTAGGTAGAATCTGGGTATGTTTGTGAAGGTGATCATAAGGCTATGGCTAAAGCCATATATTTTCTACTGTCCAAGTAGCAATGTATGTTTAAAGTAGAAACTATAAAAAAAATTTTAAACATAAAGTAGAAACTATACATGGTATACAGTCAGCCTTCTATGTCTGTGGGTTCCATAGTTAGATATAGATATTAAAATGTTAAAATTTGCATCTGCCCTAGACATGTACAGACTTTTTTGGTCATTATTCCATAAACAATTTAACAACTATTTGCCTAGCATTTATATTACATTAGGTTATTATGTGTAATTTAGAGATGATTAAAATATGTGGGATTATATGACTAGATTATATGCAAATACTATACCATTTTATATACTTGGGCACCCACAGATTTGGATATGTTAGGTGGGTCTGGAACCAACCTCCCACTGATACTGAAGGTTGACTGTATTTCAAAAGGAAACTGGTTTATTATAGCATATAATTGGATGAGATTAAGCAGGGTAAGTTAGACTGACTGATGTGAGAATTAGCTGATCTGCCTGTACAAAGCTATTATGTACAAGATTTATATTAGTCTGTGTTTGATTAAAAGTAATCTCTTTAGTTCTTAAAGAGTTTAAATTATTGGAAGCACCATAAGCTAGACATACGAGTGGTTGGGGGATGGGGTAAGGAGAGTTTTTCAAAAGCTTATATATTAAAATAATTACTGAGTATTTTCTGTAAGATTTCTTACTGTATAAAACACAGGTAAGACCTTCAAACCATTATAGAATGCTGCATGTGAGTACTCTAGAGTGAAGGAATCCTTTATTTGTATGACTCTTTAATTTAGCGCTTGTATTTAATCATCAGTTGCTATGCGTGTTCCTGCCTTTAAAGTCTGTGTTGGATACAAGTCCCTCTCCCAGTATATGTTCATTTGCTTTTCCCTTTATTTGGAATATGTTTTATTACTGACTTTCAGAATCAATTTATAGAGAACATTTTATACATACACATACATTATCTACTCTTGCTTCTCACATAGAGAATATGAAGATAGATCATCAGATAACCCCATGTCCTTTACTGACTCTGACATCTTCAGAAGAACATAAAATACTTTATCTGTCTCAGAAAGGACTTAGAACTGATCACTTCATAGCACTTATTTAGTGAGATCTTTAAGCAAACTAATTTTTTCCTTCTCAGACAGTTTTGTGGAATTCTTACTCTTCATTAAATGAAAGTCTTTCTCTGCAGACATTTCTGCTTGCTCTGGTCTTTTATGCTACAGCTTGAAATAAAAGATTTTGTTTCAGAGTCCATTGATCAGTCTGCTCTGGCCAGGATCTCAAGATGAATGGCAATAATAACACAAGGCAAACTACTAATTTACTAAAAAATTGTTTTGAGAAAGTGTCTTGCTGTGTAGCCCAGGCTGGCCTCAAACTTGCAGCAGTCCTCCTGCTTCAGCCTCCCGAGTGCTGGGATTACAGGCATCCCCAGGTGTGGTGGCACATGCCTATAATCCCAGCACTTGGGTGGCTGAGGTAGTAGGATTGCCACAAGTTGACTTTCTAACCTTAGACATGGTGGTAGAGTAGAAGAACTTTATAAAAGCTGCATACAAAAAACATTTCTGTGTTCTGACAAATATTCTTATCAGTTTCCGTCTTTGTTCTAATTTATTGCTTTCTGAATCATTGTGACTAGATTTTTTAAAACTTTTTAATCTCTTCGCTTCCTTCATTTCATGTTTTTGAACATTGATCTCTTTTAGAAAAAGGAAATGGAATCATTTTAGAGGACATTAAATATTTGAGCCACTACCATAGCTATATTTTATTTGTTCCAAAAGCATTGTCTTTTAATGACAAGTAAATGTTTTGTGGAGATATTATGAAGAATTATTAAAGACTTTAAGGAAGTTTATAAATCTATTCGTCTCACTCAAAAAACAACTTAATCATGGCTTACAGTAATATGCAGTATAAATTATAAGTGAAATTTTGGAATGAAAGTAAATAATCATGATATATATTATAGGCAACAAAATCAGCTCAAAGCATTCTATTGTCTCAGAGCCAAAAAATGTAATTACATAGATCATAATATCCACAGGGAAATTAATAAACTTGATCAGGCAACCTTATACTGTTAGACTTATTGCTGTGTACCTATACTAAATCATTTCTGCTAAGGTGCCTCAAACTTTGAAAATCTAAGCTGAATCTGATACTGCTGAACCTTTTAAGTTATTTTTTAGAAATTGAAGTTGAAGATACTTTCCTCTTGACCTAGTAAAAGTATAGAATGTTTCCTATATCCAGTTTTGCATTTCTTCCAGAAAACTAATCTTTTTCCTACTAGATAATGACTTTTTACCTTGTAGAGAAGATTAGGAAGTGTAACAAATAAAATACTCTGAGCCAAAAACTTTTTTAGTCTAATGCCTTCTAAAATAGATATAATCATGTTCTCAAGTTTCTACAGCTCTGCGAAATAATCCAGTCTTAAAACCTTCCAGTCTTGTAATATGCTTTAAACTTTCTTGTTTAATCTTACTGTTTGCAGAAACTGTAAGCTAATACTGTTTTTCCTGCTCAATACCTTCAATCAGTTACCAATTTTCTTCAGAATATTTAGATCCTTGTGATTGTTCATATACTATACTTGACCAACAGAGTAGAGAGACTACTAGATGTGCCTTGGGGAATTAAATCTCTCCTTAAAAAATTAGACTTTGTGGATTGGGGAAGATGGAGCATTTCTTTATGTTAACTATGCCTTGTTATCACTGTACATTTGGTTATTTTGTTTTCAAAGTACTGTGTTTTTCATATGTGTTTGTTTTCTGTTTAGCCTCGTCGTGGCCGTAGCATGTCGGTTTGTGTTCCCCATCTTTCTCCCGTTCCCTTTCTGTCCCGCATCTCTCCCAGTGCTCCTTCCACCCCACCACCAGTGCTGTCTGCACCTCTTTCTCCTTCCCTCCTTCGGACTGCCCCCGAGGAAACTTTTGCCGAAAAGCTTTCTAAAGCATTGGAGAGTGTCCTGCCTATGCACTCTGCCTCTCAGCGCAAGCATCGACGCTCCAGCCTGCCTTCCCTCTTTGTCAGTACTGTATGTAATTGTAAACTTCCTGACAAATGACAAATTATTACCAATGAATACATCCAGGCAACAAGAATTTTAGTGAAAATTAAATAGAGAATAGAGCTAAACTATAAACTTGGTTATATAATGTTTTCTGGGATACCAGTTATTCCTGTAGGAAAGATTTTTGAAGTAAGGATTTAAGGGGGAATAAAGGCAAGGAGGTAAAGAGAGAATACTTATAATGTCACTGACACATAACAGTAAATATCCAATAAAATTGAGCTTTTATTATCCACTAGCATAAAGTTTTGACATTTTCATATCATAGCAAAATGTGTATTATCTATTTTATAACCAATTGTTGACTTAATCAAAAGCAAACTATCAAACTTTACTCAAACATTTTTTCTCCTCACTTTATTCTTAAGGAATACTAAGAAAGGTGGATTTTTACCATAGTCATTGATGAATATTTGAGTACTAAACTTGGTTTTGATATAATCATTTGTAGAATAGTGTCAGCAAACTAAAAGTCTGCTAAATGTTCCCTCATGGGAATTATTTTGCCCTTCAGTTGAATAAGATTGGGGCCTTGACTCCAGTGAATACATTAGATACATATATAGTATGTTTGGCTTTCTTTGGTTCTATTAATATCTATTTAAAAATCTCTTTTTCAGTTGTTTTAAGTGCTGTGGGACCTTGCTGCTGCTTTTCCAGTCAAACAGTATAGTTAACACTCTGGGCTACAACTCCAGAGTCTTAAGATTTTTATTTAGGAGAATAATTCGTTGATAATGTTTAATGGTTTCAGTACACACCTTAAATAAACAGCAGTAAAATGAGCATTCTGGTTTTAAATAGAAATCCTCTTTTAGGTATTATGGACAGTTGAGCCACTTTGCTAACATGATAGAAGTCTTCTGTATTGGTAGAATAAAACTGATCTCTTGAAAAGGAATCCATGATAGTAAAAACAGTAATCATTACACGTATCATTTGAGTTTGGCAATGATAAATTCAAAATTGTTTTAACAGAAAGTGCTGTTAAATCAAATTGGCTAGTGTGTATTATCTGCTTTGCCTGATTTTGACACTAGTTATGAGACTAAAAGAATTCATGGTGTTCAACCCTTACCAGTGTTTAGCAAAGTAAATATTTGGTGATTTGGTGTCTATAACATGTTTTATGTAGTAAAACTATTAACTGTCTAGTTCGGGATAGATGAGAAGGACATGACTATCATAGTCAAGTAGTTTGTGTTACACTAGCTAACAAAAATTTAGTTAGAAGATAGATATACCATTAGGACTGGGGATATAGTTCAGTGGTGCAGCACCTGCCTGGCAAGTGTGAGCTCAGGACTTCAATTCCTAGTACCAAAAAAAAAAGAAGACGTACAAGTAGTTGATGAAAAATAACACTGACACCTCTTAACACAGCATAGAATGCTAAGAATATAGACTATGAGAAAATTAGTACAATAGCATAAATTGAAGCATACTTCTTAGCATCACAAAAATATTTGGGCTATTGCACTTTAATACTTATTCTTTAACTTTTTTCATTGATGGAAATCTTAAGTCTTAACAGTAAGCATTTAATTGTAGATACAATAATCATTTAGTGAGTTTAATTCATTCCTTTACTTGGAGACAGGAAGGTTGTGGGAAAGCAGCTCTTTGTCTAATGCAGAGTCCCATAGATTAATTTTATTGTCCCTGGATGTATTTAATGGATTTTTATTCTGCACATAATTTCCAAAGCATTGCTGTTTCTTTATGATAAATTTAGTGTAACTATTTTATAGGGTTACACAAAACTATCTAGTTGTGCATGTCTGATGTAATTTAACATATGAATGTATGAATTACTTGTCTTATTCATGTTGATACAGCCTCAGTCCATGGCGCATCCGTGTGGGGGGACCCCAACATACCCAGAATCACAGATATTTTTCCCAACTATTCATGAGCGTCCAGTTTCTTTTTCACCACCTCCCACCTGTCCACCGAAAGTAGCCATTTCCCAGCGGCGTAAGAGCACCTCCTTCCTGGAAGCCCAAACTCGCCATTTTCAACCCCTGCTGAGGACTCTTGGCCAAAATCTTCTTCCACCTGGTGGCAGCCCAACTAACTGGACACCAGAGGCTGTAGTTATGTTGGGTACTACAGCCAGTAGAGTAACTGGAGAGCTATGTGATATACAGGTCCATCCTACTATGTCTGAGCCAACTCAAGTTTACAGTGACTATAGACCTGGACTAGTACTTCCAGAAGAAGCTCGCTATTTTATTCCTCAGGAAGCAGTGTATCTAGCTGGGGTACATTACCAGGCCCAGGTGGCAGAACAGTATGAGGGCATTTCGTACAACTCACCAGTACTGTCAAATCATATGAAACAGATACCTGAACAGAAGCCAGTTCAAGGGGGCCCTACTTCAAGTTCTGTCTTTGAATTTCCATCTGGACAGGCTTTCCTGGTAGGACACCTTCATAATTTAAGATTAGATTCTGGATTAAGTCCAGGATCTCCCCTCTCTAGTATTCCTCCACCTCTCAGTACAGATGCTACATGTTTGAAATTTCACCCTGTCTTTGTTCCTCATTCTGCACCTGCTGTGTTAACTCACAGCAATGAGAGCAGAAGCAACTGTGTATTTGAATTTCACGCTCAGACACCGAGCTCCTCTTCAGGAGAAGGAGTTGGAATTTTACCTCAACGTGCTTACCGAAGTCAACAAGTTGCAGTGGACGCAAATCAGGATGAAACGCCTCCTCAGTCAGTTGGATTACATGGCCACCTGCAGCCTGTGACTGAAGAACAGCGTAATTACCATGCCCCAGAACTCACCATTTCTGTGGTAGAGCCTGTCGGACAGAACTGGCCAATAGGAAGCCCAGAATATTCCAGTGATTCCTCACAAATCACTTCATCAGATCCCAGTGATTTTCAGTCACCTCCCCCTACAGGGGGAACAACTGCACCTTTTGGCTCTGACTTCTCATTACCCTTTATCCATCTGCCTCAGACAGTATTACAAGAATCCCCACTTTTCTTCTGTTTCCCCCAAGGGACCACATCTCAGCAGGTCTTATCTGCCTCATTTTCTTCAGGAGGATCTACACTCCATCCACAGGTTATAGGAAAAGTTCCACGGTTCTTTTAAATCATTATATGTGATTATAATTTATCTCTTATTTCCCTGAATCATGGAATTACGAGGAATAATGTTTAATTTTTTCAATAGAGTTTCCCCATCTTTTCAAGGTCATAAACTCTTTGTATTTAAGAAAAAAATACGAAGCAGAAGCTACCTGATTTGCCTGTAATGCTTGCCAACCTTTGGGGAAAAAAAGAATACCAAAGCTAAAATTTTAATCACTCATCAAAATCAAGGTCTTTTGTCCTTATATGTAATATTTTCAAGTGGTAGTGAAAATGCACTTATCTATACTGTAAGGTTGATTAGGTATACTAAACTGAACTATAAGTTTCTTCCTATGAACAAGTTTTTTGAAAAACAGTACAAAAGAATAGTTTTCATAAAAAGTGAAATGAATGGAAGATAGTAAAAACTTTTTTGGAGTATTTAGAATTATTGCACAGGATTTTCATTAGTGCAAGGGCCCTAAAAAGACAGCAAAAAGGAGACATCTTGGGAGTTTGGCTTAACAAATGAAGATGGCTTTTTGAAATAGCATCAGTTAATCAAGTCACTATGTATCATGTCCAGATAAAATAGTAATCCATAAAGTTAAGGACTGACTGATTCTAATTTTAGCAGCTGAGTTAGATCTAATGAGTGGTAGATGTATTAATTTTTGTTTGAAGAATCTGATGTACATTGCAAGGTCAAGAATATTTGCTATCCCAGGTCTTGCTTTTTTTTCCTCAACAAATTTAATTTAGTTTTTTACGTGAATGAGCATATATACTTATGCAATAATGACAAAGTAAGTAACATAAATTAAAGAAATAATGTTGACCTTTTTTTTTTTTTCCACTACTGGGAATTAAACTCACGACTTTGCGCTTGCCAGGCAGGCGCTACACGGCTGAGCTAAATCCCCAGCCCCAGTGTTGACTATTTTATGTATTCTTTTAATATATATTATCGGATGTATATACATCTTACAAATCTACATAGAAGATTATATAACTCTAAGACTTCATTCTAATCTTCTAAATATTCTAAATATAGTATTATAAAATACTATATGTTCTTATTCTTTCTTCCTATGTTCTTCCCCCACCAAAGGCATAAAGAACTCCAAAAGTGTACAGAAAGTATCAATTACTTAGAGTAGCACTAAGAAGCAAAAAGATCCAGAAACTTAAACTATACTGTATGGGCATGTAGTATACTCACATCAGATGCATATTGATAGTTTCTACTGTAAATATTAATGTACTAGCCATTCTTTTTTAAACTTTCCAAGGTAAAAGTTCTGATACAAAATAGTTAATTTAAAAAAGTTGTATATCTATGTAAGCTTCAAAGAACCTCTTCTAAATTGAAATGGAATAATAAAGGTAGTACTTTTCTGTTTCCTTAACCTACCTAGATGTATAATCCTATATTTGTTTCTCATTTTCTCATTTGTTTTAATTTAGACCTTTTCATAATTGGAACACTCTGGTCAGAGTTTCTCAAACACAATAGGAGTGGCATTTAGGGTTGAATAATTCTTTGTTATGAGGGAGGCTCTTCTGTGTATTACAGGATATTTAGCAGCATCCCTGGTCTCTGACTACCAGATGCTAACAATAGCCATAGCTCCCAGTTTTCTGACATCTGGAAATGGCTCTAGGTAGTGACACATGTTCCCTGGGTAACAGCCATTACTGTAGGTACTGAGCAGTTGATTTTAACAGATTTTTAAATTTTTAATAAAAATCACTATGGCACTACAAGCAGTAGCAAAAAGAACCAAATTAGCATTATCAAATGTCTTTTTTTCTTTTACATTAATAGTAATAGTCCTAACACTTTTTTCCTGGTTACTAAACTTCCAATAACAATTTTATTATGAGTCTTACTATTCTAGCCAGCCAAAATTATACCATGAGCATCAGTGGTGAGTTAGAATTGAATTATCAGTGGTTTTCTTATTGGATGGAATCACAAATTTTCTAATGTATGATTCTGCCCTAAATTTTTCTTACAAAAGATACCCCAGAAGCCTCTCCCATACATACTTAATCAAGCTAATGTTTCATTTTGATCAGGCAAACTTCTCAGGAGTTTTTGTTGCAAAAGCCTGACCTGTATACACATACCGTAGGCCTTCTCTAATATGTTGTATTCACTTGTTTCATCCAGGCACAGGGGCAGAGCCAGGGCCAGCCATCCTCAAGTAGCTTAGCAGGGGTTCCACCTTCCCAATCCATCCAACATCCTCAGCAGGTGAGAACAATGCATTGCTGTGTTTTATGATTAGTAGTTATGGCCAAAATACTGTCTCACATCTTTTGTGAGTTGATTCTTAAGTTTTTCAAAGGGAAATTAAGAAGCATAACTTTTTTTGTTCATTTTAGGAAATCTTGTTTGTTTAGTATACTTTTAAACAATGTAGTAAATACATGTTAAAATTTTAAAAGAATCATTGTTACTGATATAATTTATCTGCTTTCTTAACTGATTGTACACAAACGGTACAAAGACTTATCAGTTTGTTTCTACTTACATTTATGACTGGTCCACATATGAGCACTTTGTCATTTTTTTCATGGTGCTTGACTAATAATCCTAAATTCCTTTTAAATTATTTCTACCGTTTGGGTTATAGTATCAGATTTTATGCTACAAGGCATTGAATGAAAGCCTTAAGAACAACTACTGCAGAAAGATTGGAAGAAAATTTTTTATTAAACTTCTGATTTTGCGTGATTTGTTCCAAAAGATGCAAGAAACTCAAAAGATTAATGTAATGCTTATATATATAGCCAAACTAGTCATTTTAAAATTAAATATAGCTCCTCACTGATACTAGTTAATAGTAATAATTTGCAAAGAAGTAATACTTTTTTGCCATAATTGAATATTTATTAGCCATTTCAAACAAAATTTATACCATTACCTGTGTAATACAAACCTTGAGAGGTATGGTGGCGGGCTCTTAGCCAGATTGCTCAGGAGGCTGAAGCCAAAGGATCACAAATTCAAGGCCAGACTGGGCAACTTATTAGCAAGACAGTGTCTCATAAAAAGTTTAAAAAGGGATGGGGATGTAACTTAGTGCTCCTTGGGCTCAATACCACCCCCAAAAAGTTACAGTGGTATGCTGTATCTTAATGTTGTGCCAAAAATAAACTTCATCAACTGGGAGGCTCTGTGGTCATAAACAAGGCTATGAGCTATTCTTATAAATAGTTCTTTTCTGTAGGAGTACCTCTAAAACAGTGGCAAAACTATGGTACATGTGCCACAGCAGGCTGTTTGTATCATTGAAAGCCTAAAGGTTCGCCATCTCTGCTGTAGAGTCTTCAAGTATTCTTTCTTTTCTGTGCAAATGAGGAGCATATATGTTTTGCTTGAAGCAACCATGTCCAACAGATGATACACAGTGAAAATGGTTTCATGGAGTAAGTTTCTGCAAATCCTGAGGCTGGGCTGCTGTGTTAAACCATACCTTCTTGGCTGTAATGGTGTTGATTAGCACAAGCAGATCACCATGCTTTTTTGTCCTACCCAGAGGTGCCACTTCTAAAATACTTTTCTGACATAGATGCCTATCATTTGTCTTAAGCAAAGAGTGAGGGAATAAATTCTACAGTCCTTCAGTCTTACTCTCCATCCCAAACTAAACAGGTTGGTTTTTTTTTCTTACTTTTCTTGCTGAGTTCAGATACCGTAGGTTAATCAAAATGGACTAGATAATGATTGCTCTCACAGAACCTAAATAATGTAGTAAACATATGTGTATATGTCTACAAAACAAATAAGAACAGTAGCTAATATATACAGTGTGCAAGACATTTTACCTGTATTTGTATTAAGTCCCTATAAAAATCCTATAAATGTAGGTAGTATCATTGTTTCCATTTTATTAATGGGAAGAGGAGACCTGGAGAAGTCTGAGCAGTATATCTAACCCTGCACTGTAGCTTGTAAAAAGTGAAAATAGCTTGAATAGTTGGACTTCACAGCTCCCCATTTAACTTCTACCCAATTATGTCCCCAAAGGGAAGGAAATTAACATCTCTTCTGAGTAGAAGGGAGTTACTGGAAAACTTTATATATAAGCAATGATATATTAGACTTTTATTATAAGTTAGATTCAGATGAAGGAATAAAGAATTTTTCCAGGCCTAAAAGGGGAAGAGAAGCAATAAGAGCAAAGGGAGAAAACTCAAAGATAAAAAAGTAAGGGACAGGGGCCAGGGGTATAGTATAGCTCAGTGGCACAGCATCTGCCTGGCAAGTACAAGGTCCTGAGTTTGATTCCTGGTTCAGAAAAAAAAGAGACAGAAACAAATATGAATTTATTTTGGCTTAGAATGTAAAGATACATAAAGATGTAAGTTCAAGAAAGAGTTGATAAAGAATCCAAATTTTGGTGTGAGCATGATTATAAACTGATGAGACTGGGAAAGGACAGGGATTTTATGATTACTGAATCACCAAATACAGTATAAGGTGGGATTTTTTTTTCCATTTATATTTATTCCTTAGAAGAGAATTACCATGTATTCAAATCTTTATACTCTTATATTACAGAATTCTCATTGTCCTTTATTTTGAACAGCCCCCAAAATGTTAATAAAACCAAGTAAAACAAAGTCCGTATTTTTAGAGATAGGGCTTCAGTAATCCAAGTTTGTTTCTGTTTTTGTTGTGTGTGTGTGTGTGTGTGTGTGTGTGTAGATATATATATATATGTCCCCTTTTGGACAGGGTCTCACTGTGTAGTTCAGGCTGGCCTTGAACTTGTAGCAGTCCTCCTGGCTCAGCCCCCTGAGTGCTAGGATTATAGGTGTGTGCCACCTTGCTTGGCTTTGTATATGGTTACAAATAATTTGTTTAAAGATTCCTTTAAGAAGTTATACAAAGTTTAATGCCAGGCATGTTGGAACATGCCTCTGTAATCCCAGCACTTGGGAGGCTGAGGCAGGAGGATCATTGCGAGTTCCAGACCAGCCTGAGCTGCATAGTGACGCTGTCTGAAAAAGACGCCCCCCGCAAAAAAAAAAATTTACATAAATATAAACCTACAAGATACATGGGAAAAAAAAAAATCCACCTTAAATTAATAATGTCCAAGCAGATACTTAACCATTTCAAATTCTACCTCAAGACAACTTAAAGGGAAAGTGCTGTGTTATGCTGGAAAACTACCCGAGCACCCATAGAGTGAAAATAAAAATGTTGATGTCTTACATTTGAAGAGTTTCAGGGAAGGGGAGCAGTGTTTTTGAATTAATAATTTTATGCAGCTGTGATTTAATTAAGTAAAAACTAATGAATTATATAATTGTACATATTTCATTCGTATTCCTTACTGTTTAAATATGTTTATGTTGGGCAAAAAAATGTCTGGTTTTTAGTTCTGCTTTTTCTATGGGGAAGTAAGGTAAGGGTCTGATATTCAGAGTTAACCTTAGTGTTGTTTACATGTGGTATCTTAGTTTCTGGGGAAAGTTTTTATATAGTTCAACAGCCATTCATTTCTGAGTGGTACAGTAAGAATTCACTGTTAAGGAATAATGAAATAGGAGCAAAACAAGCATGACTGCTATCACCATTATATTTCAGAATTTTTTTGGTGGTTTGGTAATTTTAATTTATATAGTTAAGAAAGAAGGAATAAATACAAGAAGAGCAAAAATACTATCATTTAATATTTGTTATCACTTAATCATTTGTTAAGATTATCACTTAAATCCAAGACAAACATTAGAGTGACTATATGCATGATAAAGACAAAATAAATAGCTTGTCTTTATACCAGCAGTAACACAAATAAAATGCTGTTGGTTAGAGCATTAAGTAGCAAAAAAAAAAATTCAAATGACCAAATGTTCATTATGAGGCAGATTACTGTCTGTGGGATGGGTGTGTTTTTGTTTTATTTGTTTCAACAACAGTAACAGTACACCTGTGTGTAAACGACCCCTGCTACCTAGGAGAAAATCATAGAGATGATGCACCGAACCACAAATAGGGTTAGGATATTTTCATTTCACTTTATAATTAGAAATACTGGTTAAAATATTTATTAAACAGGTGTTGGTATATATTTAGAAAGAAAAAATTAAATTATATAAGTATTAGAGTCTTGAAAGTTAGCTATAAAGTTCAGGTTTTTGTTAGGTAAAAGAGGGGCTTTAATATTAGAGTAATACTCCCTATTTTGTTTGCTTGATTTATTACAAAGTTTACTATTTGGGTATAATTACATAGTTAATTTCCAGATTTGCTCCTTTTACACCACTTTGATTCGAATGATAGTGTTCTTATTTTCAAAAATGAAATCTCATTTTTCTAATAAAATGAGCAATTGTGTAATAACATGCAGCATTATTACAGCTAGTAAGCAATAAAACTAAAATTTGAAACTATTTCCTGGTTCAAAGCTCAATAATTTGCTCACTGTTTTGTTTCTGGAATTAAAGTAATTATACAGTGGACAAACTAGGGAAAGGAAGTTATTTGGACATGGTATCTAAATGGCTTGCTGTTGGGTGAAGGTAATATTTGGGTAGAGGACTAGTGGAGACTCAAGTTTTGGAACCTTGGCTAATTGTAATAGTATCATCACAAAGAACGCTAGAGGAAAAACATATAAAGGGAACTTGGGTTTTTGCATGGTATCAGCACGGAGAACATCAGAGGAAAACAGATACATAAGGGGAATTGATGAATTTGCATTTCTAAATTACTAAAATTACCCTTGGAAACATACTATTAATGCTTTGAAATAAAACTGAATCATGAGCCACTCGCAGTGGTGCATGCCCATAGGCCATTGACTGAGGAGACAGGCAGGAGAAAAGATTGAGCCTAGGAGACTGGAGGCAGCTTGGGCAGTATAGCAAGACCCAACTCAAAAACAAATGACAAAAACAACTGAATCATTATATTTTATTCTTAGCAGCAGGGAATACAGCAGACAGCCCTTCCTCAACAGACAGTACAGTATTCACTTACACAGACAGCAACCTCCAGTGAGGCCACTACTGCACAGCCAGTGAGTCATCCTCAAGCTCCACAGGTCTTGCCTCAAGCATCAGCAGGAAAACAGGTAAACACTTCATTTCTGAAAAGATGCTAAAAGGAATCTCCATGTAACTTGTCCTTGCTTGTAGATAAACTTCTACTCTTCTAATAGTGAAATATTTGTTGAACTTGGTTAATCTCACTGAAATGATATCAAAATTGCTCCGTGTGTACATATGTATTATTTAATGTAAATGAGTACATAATCACATCAATGACAATCTAAAAATATTTCACTTTTAGATTTATCAGTATAAAATAGTTACAGGTATTAAAACTAATGGCTTAAATAATGGTGCTTTAGTAACTGAACCTGTGACATTCTCTAGAAATGGTTAGTTGTATGATGTTCTAGGTTTGCAACTATGCTTTATTTTCTGTAGATTTCTGCTGTTTCTTCTCTCATTATATACTGATAGTAAGTCATACTGTCAAACTTCTTATGTGGAGTAGGGTTTTTTTTTAAAAGTAGTTCTAGTCACTCCAAAATTACCCTGTAGGAAGTATGCTTTTCTGAATGACCTTTTTTCAACAAAAGAAGAGTATCACTATGCTTATATGTGCACAGTGTATTGTCATATTTCATCATATCTAAAATATTGTTGCCTGTAAAATGCACCATTATTTTATGAACCAAAGAGTATACACTGACACATCATCAGTTGTAAGAGATGAATTATTCCAGTTTTTGAAACGTTGAAATGACAGGGATGACTTTGCCCTAGAATTCATGGCATACATTATACACCTGCTCTTATAGAGCTGTGTTAGACCTAAGACTTATAGAAGTATAAGAATGAGTCCCACTGGGGAAAAACTTCATTTGAATTTCATTAACTACTTGGAATAGCAGTCATAGTCTTAGTGACAACAGATATGCCAGTGGATTATGGCATATGCAGTACATAACAGGAAAGCTATTAAAAACAACCGCCACCACCAATGCTTGCCTGTGGAAAGGACTTATTTTTATTGACAGTGATGAAACATTAGCAAAGGTTTTGACAGCGCAAGGTTTAGAACAGAAGCCAGTTTACCAGTCTATTTTTCTCCTGCTGTCCTTTCCTATTCTTACGTGGCATATTAACTTACACTAATATATGCAGGGTTTTGTTTGTTTCCTTCTTTTTAGTTCAAACTTAATTCTGCTTTTGGCAACCTTGCTTTAAAAAAAAAGTCGGTTTTGTTTTTCTTTGCTTTCCCAGCTTCCAGTTTCCCAGCCAGTACCAACTGTCCAAGGCGAACCTCAGATCTCAATTGCGACACAACCCTCAGTTGTTCCAGTCCACTCTGGTGCTCATTTTCTCCCTGTGGGACAGCCACTCCCCACTTCTTTGCTCCCACAGTACTCTGCCTCTCAGATTCCCATATCAACTCCACATGTGTCTACGGCTCAAACAGGTTTTTCATCCCTTCCCATCACAATGGCAGCTGGCATTAATCAGCCTCTGCTCACCTTGGCTTCATCTGCTACATCAACTGCAATCCCAGGGGCTTCAACTGTGATTCCTAGTCAGCTTCCAACTCTTCTGCAGCCTGTGACTCAGCTGCCAAGTCAGGTTCACCCGCAACTCCTGCCATCAGCAGTTCAGTCCATGGGAATACCAGCTAACCTTGGACAAGCTGCTGAGGTTCCACTTCCCTCTGGAGATGTTCTATACCAGGTATTGTGTTAACTAGCAAAAAAAAAGAGGGCACTAGAGGGTCAGACCATCAAGAACTTGAAAGTCTAGCAGTTGAGTATCAGAATAACAAAAGTTGCTAATCTCAACTAGAGAAGCTAACAGTAAAATTCTGAGAAAGGATAGGGTGATGATGTATGATGACTCATCCATTTTTCGTGAGATGCAACTTGGGAGAATAATGATACTCTCCATATTCGTTATAAACTAACAGAGTACTAGATATGGTTTAATACAGTACATCAGGCTGCATTTGTATATGTAGGTGGTGTGGATAAAGTAGGCAGTATGCTATCCAGGGTTTAGGTTTAGAAGCTGAGCATTCTGTAGTAAGGCTGAAATGACTGACACTTGCATTCTAAATATAAGATTAGCTAGAAAGTAGATGCCTTTCTAGAAGAAATTAATTTATCAGTCCCATGTAATCTTCAGAGCTGGGCACAGTAGTACATATCCATAATCTGAGCACTCAGGAAGCTGAAGCAGAAAGCTTTCAAGTTCAAGGCCAGTCTGGACTACATAGTAACACCATCTCAAATCCCCCAGACTCCCCAAAAGAAAATCTCCAGGGGGGAAGGGAGCAAAAACTAGCAGTTAAGGTATGATTATTGAGTTTGAGTTCTGTCCCCAGATTGGAACTAACCTAGCATTTCAAGAATGATCTTTAAGTGTTCCTTAATTTATTAGTAAGAGAATATTCTTTGCTGTGTGCACCCCCACCCTCACCTTTTGGCATGTCTTGCTGATTTGCTAATTTGATGTCCCAACCTGTACTAACTCACCTTCCTCATTTCTGTCACAGGGCTTCCCTCCTCGACTGCCACCACAATACCCAGGAGATTCAAATATTGCTCCCTCTTCCAACATGGCTTCTGTTTGCGTCCATTCTACAGTTCTGTCCCCTCCTATGCCAACAGAAGCATTGGCTACACCAGGTTACTTTCCTACAGTGGTGCAGCCTTATGTGGAATCAAATGTTTTGGTTCCTGTGGGCGGTGTAGGAGGACAGGTTCAAGTGTCCCAACCAGCAGTGAGTTTAGCACAACCCCCTACTACATCCTCCCAGCAAGCAGTTCTAGAGGTAAATTAAATTGTTGCATGTTTTTATATGAAACATATATAGATGGGATAAAAATGTAAAATGACAGGAGAAACATAGGCTCCTCTAGTTTAGAACTCATTTGGAGACTATGTCAAACTAACTTCTGAACGACTTTTTCTTCCAGCAGAATGAAATGCCAATGTGGGGCCCATGTTGCCACTGGCTGTTCTGTTGGGAAGTGAGTGTGCCTTGGAGATTAATCCTATTAGCACTTCACTTCTCTAGCTAGTACTTTAGCTATTATTCTTATCCTTCCACAAACTCTTGCCATTGGCAGTCATAGGAATATCAGCCTGCTGTGCTCTCAGCAGTCATTGTTGCCGTACTAGGAGAAAGATCTGAGTTCATCTTTGCACTTTGCTCTGCCTACCCTATTGCACACTTCTGGTAAGACGCTGGCTGCATGGCAAGTTGTTAGTTTCACACTGCCTAGCAAATAGGTTGGCTGACCTCACACCGTGCAGTCTATACCAGAAACTAGCTTTAGAAACTTCCTTTGGAATTTTGAGATCACTGTCTATAGATGCTTAATATTGAGATTTACTAGTGAGTAAATTTACTGCTTCGAGGTCTTAAGGGAGGGATACAAAGGGGGAAAATGGTAAAGGGAGCTTTTTGGGGAGATGGTGAATGATGAATACAATATATTATCCCCCAAGGTTTGAATTATTCTTCCCATTCACAGAGTACTCAGGGAGTCTCTCAGGTTGCTCCCCCCGAGCCACTTCCAGTAGCACAGCCACAACCTACCCAGCCTGTCACTTTGGTTTCTTCTATAGACAGGTAGGTAAAATTCAAATGTTCCTCTGACTTTTAAGTAGGGTGGTATGAAACTTTAAAGTATCAGACCTTTAAACCTCATACTGTAAACTGAACTTTTTTTTTCAAAGTGCACATTCAGATGTTGCTTCAGGTATGAGTGATGGCAACGAGAATGCCCCATCGTCCAGTGGAAGGCATGAAGGGAGAACAGCCAAACGCCATTATCGAAAATCTGTAAGAAGTCGCTCTCGTCACGAAAAGACTTCACGTCCAAAACTAAGAATTTTAAATGTAAGTAGTGTTGATTTATGGCCTCAAAGAAATTTGGCACTTAGAAGAATTTTAAAGATTGTCAGTCAAATCCAAGCTATTCATTTTACAAAATAAAGATACCTCTGTGTGATACATAATTTATATGGCACTCTTCTCTTTTAATCTGCACAAACCCAATTAGTTGAGTATCACATTTTTCAGGTGGAAAATAGTGAAAATATAGTTCATCAAGCAGTAAGGGCTAGCAATTAATATCATTTAAGTAAATCTTTTTTTTTTTTTTTCCTTTTTTTTTTTTCTTTTTTTTTTTTCTGTCTTTTTGAGACAGGGGCTCACTATGCAGTTGAGGCTGACCTTGAGCTCACTTTGTAGCCCAGGCTGGTCTGGAACTCTCAATGATCCTCCTGCCTCAGCCTCCCAAGTGCTGGGATTACAGGCATGCACCACCACACCAAGTCATTTAAGTAATTCTTAAGTCTTAGGCAAATATTTCAAAGTTTAGGTAGGATCCTCTGAATAGCTGAATGATATTCTTAAATTCCATATTTCTCTTGTAAGGCACATTACCTTTTTGTTGGTTGTTTGCTGGTGGAGGGGGTGGTTTTATGTTTTTGTTTGAGGCAGGGTCTTGCTGTGTAGCCCAGGCTGGCCTCAAACTCATGGTGATCCTTCTGCCTCAGCCTCTATAGATGTATACCACCACATCTGGCAGTATTTTCCTTTTAGAAAAAGAGCATTTTTGTTTTATAGAAAAAAACATTACATTCCTTTTAGACTCTAGTGAAAGATGAATAAGTAGCTGAAAAGCTGATTTCTTTTCATAGGTTTCTTGTTTTGTTTTTTGTTTTTTGTTGTTGTTTTGTTTTGTTTTTTTTTTGCTACCAGTTTAAAAGACAGAGTGATGACACTGCTTCTTCAGACTTTAAATTTGAGTATTAGTCTGGGTAATTTTTCTCAAATGTAGTGATAAAGCTAGTTTTTTGAAGTGAAATACTTTTTTCTTTCTCTTTCTAGGTTTCAAATAAAGGAGACCGGGTAGTAGAATGTCAGTTAGAGACTCACAATCGGAAAATGGTTACATTCAAGTTTGACCTAGATGGTGACAACCCTGAGGAGATAGCAACAATTATGGTAGGTTGCATTTGGAGTTTCAGATTTTTCTCTGGTACTTGATCTGAATATCCATTTACCTAGGTACTATCCATGTTTTGTGATCCATGTTTATTTAGACAGGTATGTATTTATTCTAGTATGACTATAATGAAGACACCCTGTTGTCCAGAGATATTTTTGTTTAGGATGTGTCTAAGTATTAAAGTTCTTAAAAACATAAGAGCTGACTTAAGTACCAATTAAGTAATACAGTAGAAGGGGCTGGGGATTTAGCTCAGCGGCAAAGTGCCTGCCTGGCAAGCGCAAGGTCGTGAGTTCGGTTCCCGGTACCGGAGAAAAACCAAAAAAA